>NW_004457323.1:552271-573701 GCF_000313135.1 Acanthamoeba castellanii str. Neff | reverse complement strand
GAATGCCTTCTACACGCTCTCTCGTGGTAAGTACCTCGGTGATGAGCTGCTTCATGAAGGACTTGACCTCGTCCTTGATGCGCTTCATCTGCCACTCCTCGTAGCTCAGACCCTCGAGCGCCATCTCATCTGTGCACACGTCGACGATGTGTAAACGAACGAACGAACAAACGAACGAACTGCGCACGTGCGGCGTGACCAACGTGGCACGCATACCTTCGGATTCGCCCTCGCTCTCCTGATCGCTGATCTCGAAGGCGTCGGCGCTAATGTCGTGCAGCTTGTGCAGCTGCTTGTAGTATTTCGAGAGCACGTCGGCCACCTTGTCAAACGACGGCCTACACGCACGCCCAGTGACGTGAGCCAAGCGCATGTGCGGTGGCGCGTGTGCGTGTGCGGTGGTGTCGTGTGCGGTGGTGCGTGAGCCAGCAAGAGTACCGTTGCGAGGGGTTCTGGCGCCAGCACATCTTCATGAGCTGGGCGAAGATGGGGTCGCAGTCCTTGGGAATCCTGAGTCGGGTGTTGGACGTCACCGACGTGATGATCTGCACCGGCTCCACCCCCGCCCACGGTCGCTTTCTCGCCATCATCTCCCTTGAAATCAACATCAGCCGAAAAAGGTTAGAAACGTGTGTGTCGTGTCGTGTCGTGCGTCGTGTCGTGTCGTGTCGTGTCGTACCAGAGGAGTACACCGAACGAGAAGGCGTCGGTGGCTTCGGAGTACTCGCGGGACTTCAAAGCCTCTGGCGCCATCCACTGTGCGGATTGCCAGGTGCCTTTAGCGATTCATGAATTGCAGGTCCAGGTGGTAAGGGCGGGATTAGCGCGTACGGCGAGGGGACCAAAGTTCTGTTTCGTGGTGGCCACCTGGCCGTCGGCCTCCTGGGCTCGCGCCAGCCCAAAGTCCGAGACATACACCTCTGCCCATTCGGAATTCGCGGCAGAACACAACGGCGTCAGCGTGTAAACATAAGTGAGAACCCCCGTGGGGGGGGGGTGATGAGTGCTCACCATAGTTCTGGCCCACTAAAATGTTGCGTGCTGCGATGTCTCTGTGCACGATGTGTTCCTGGTTTCACACGCATCTCAGTGAACACCCGCTCTCTCACCACCACCATTCCAAGCGCGCGAGTGGCTGGAAGACGGTGTCTGTACCTTGTGGAGATGGAGAATGCCCGACGCGGCATCGCGCGCCATGCGCACGAGCGTGATGAGCGGCAGCTTCTTCTTGTTCTTCACCTATCGTGGAGGAAACGGCCGTAAGATTAGGACTGACCCACAGTGAGTGTGGGGGGGTCAAGTACCAGCAGGTCGTAGAGAGAGCCGCGCGGACAGAACTCCGTCACCAGCGCAAAGTTGGCGCCATCGTCGCCTGTGCGGCACACAGCAACGTGGGCGTGGTGAGACAACAAAAGCCGCCCAGAGGGGTGGAAAAAGGGGAACTGGGGCTGAGCGGGGGAGGAGCCAACCTCGGGTGATCGCGCCGACGAATTTGACGATGCCGGGGTGGTTGGACAGGCGCTCCATCATCTGCGCCTCCGTTCGCAGCTCGTTGAGCACCTTCTCGTCGGCCTGATCGAGCCGCAGCGCCTCGAAAATCTTCACCGCCACCACCGCCCCTCTTCACGTACGGGTAAACAAGCAGTGGTGAGTAGCTGTAGGCCACGGCTTCTCGCCAATCTGAGGCCCACGTACCGGTACTCGCCCTTGTAGACCTTACCGAACGCGCCCTCGCCCAGCAGTTTGCCCAGCCGCAGGTCCTTTCCATCAATCTCCCTGCGCGTACCAACACCGGTCATCGGAGTTTCAGCTCCACTGCAACTTTTAGCTCCGACAGGCGGTAAAAGAGGGCACTTACCTGAAGGTGAACTTGTGGCTGTCCATCTCCACGCCGGCAGGGTCTTCGGGGTCCCCGTCGCCCGCGCCGTCCGTAGAATCAAAGTACTTGCGCCGTCGCTTGCCCATCACCCAACAGGCGGTGCCGATCAGGAACGCCGCAAGAACAAACAACAGCGTGGAGCCGATCGCCACCGGCACGGCAATGGCGACGGCGTTGACGTCCGAGCCGGCGGACTTGACCAGCGGGCTCGGACTCGGGCTGGCCGGGCGCGGGCACGGCCCGAGCGTGCCGTCTACCGGCGAGCTGATGTTGAGCACCAGGTAGCTTATCACCGTGTTCTCCAGCTGGCCCGGAGTCATCGCCGAAGGCTGCAAATCAAACATCTGGATCTGTTGTGTCGCGCGTGCGGTTGTGGTGTGCGTGCGTGCGTGTTGTGCGTGTTGTGTGTGCGTGTGTGTGTGTGTGCGTGTGCGTGTGCGTGCGTGTGTGTTCGAGGGTGAGCATTAAAGCGTGCGGCGAGTTAAAGTCGCACGATGACGTACGTCGTAGGTCCCAGCGGAGCTGTTGCCCGTCGTGTTGGCATTTGCCGAAGCGATGAAGGTGTAGAAGAGGTCGGTCGCGTTGTTGTAGAGGAGTCCGTAGTTGGCCTGGAAGAAGGCCCGTCTGGCCAGCGGCGGGTTAAAGCACGCCACCACGTTGCCGTTGTTTGAATCCACCTCGATCGCCGCGCAGGGCTGCCCGATCTGCATCGTCGTCAACAGGAACAGGTTGCCCGAGCGGCCCGATGTAATGCCTGTCGTGTGTGTGTGATTGAACGAATTTCGATAAACAAACGATCACTCACACGGTTGTGCGGTGTCGTAGTTCGCACCGATGAACGCGCTGGAGTTCAGCGGGGTCCACACCGCCTCGAGGTTGAGGTAGGTGCTGTCCAGCGCCAGGGAAATGACGTACACGCTGGGCACGTCGTTCATGGTGATGAACATGCGACCCGCCTCTGCGCCCGCGCCCGTCATCCACCCCACCGATCAATCAGCCTATAAAAAAAGGAGGGGGAACGACCACAGGAGGGGGTGGAGTGGGAGTGGGTGGTCAGTACGCGGAGGAATGTAGATCTCGTTGAAGGTGTAGCCCGACGTGTCGTAGGATTGACAGTAGATCTCGGACCCGCTGATGAGGCGCCAGCAGACGGTGGAGTGCGTGGCGAAGTACAGCCTCTCGGTCGTCTGGGCCACCGCCATCGCCCTATTTTATTTATTTATTTATATATTTATTTTTGAACAATGCGCCGCGCACAGGTCAGTCACGAGGCTTCGAAGAACGCATGGCAGCCTCTCTAGAGGGGAGGAGTGTGACGTAACTGGATGACGCTCTCGCCGACCGAGAGGGTGGAAAAGGAGCACGGACACGACATCTGACCACTCGCCAGGTTCGCGCTGATGTCGTATCTGCACACGACCAACGACACGACACACGACCAACGACACGACACACGACACACGGCTCAGTCAGAAGGCGCGAAAGAAAGTGGAACGGGAGTGGGGCAATGGGGTACTGCTGGATGTTGGCGGGCGTGGAGACGAAGAGGCTGTAGCTGACGGGATCGACGGCTACGGCGAGCGGCATGGAGGTGAAGGTGGCCACCGCCAGCCCGCTCTCGTTGTAGGCCACCACCGAGCCCTTGAGCCCGACGTTGCCCGAGTCCATCGACGTCTTGAGCGAGGCCACGTACACGCACTGGGTGCTCTCATCGACCGCACGGCGCCCGCGATATGACTCCACACCGCCTGGGAACTGCAAAAAACCAAATATATATATATATAAATAACAATAAATAAATAAAAGAAAACAGAATAATCACCAAATAAATAAATGGAAAGCAAATACAAAAAAGTAATGAGGGGAGGGAGGTACTTGGTCGTTGTAGGTAGTGGTGGGCACGCCGACACCCGTGGAGGAGGAGGCGACGGCGAACAGCCCCGCAAGCAATGCGAGGCCGAACAAAGAACGAAGAAGGCGACCACCCATGTGCCCGCAAAAGAACGAAAACGAAGGTCCAGCTCGCACAATCGTCCTTTCAGGCTGCACGCTCTCTCCCGTGTTCGTTCTTGTTCGTTCTTCTTTTTTGTTGTTGGTTGTGGCCCTTGGCACCTCCTTTCCCCGCCCGTCAACCGTCGCGTCGGACCAATCAAATCGAATTCTGGTCAGCTTCTCTTTGAACACTCGCGATCAGTCCATCATCATGTCATGGGCTCTCTTGTCCGGACCTCACCAATGAAGCCTGGCTGTCAGATGTAGGCCTGGACCAATGCGCAGGCGGAGGCGGAGGCGGGCTGCCGCCGGTGGCACTGGCCCTTGAGACAGCGCCCGGCGGCGAGGGGCAGCCAGTGTCGCCGGCCCAGGAGGAGCCGGAGGTGCCGGCGGGCCGTGCGCAGGTACTCGGTCCCGATCGCGGGCCAGTTCTCGCGCTCGGCCCCCAGCCGTGCGGCAAAGACCGACGGCACGCCCAGGCGCAGCGGCGACTCGTCTGACGACCACGATGCCGCGCTGGATTGATGATGAAGTTGATGAAGTGGTGACGATGATGATGAAGATGAAGTTGGTGTGGTGCCGATGGTAGAGGCCGAGATGAGGGCGTGGCCAGAGAGGAGGTGGAGGAGTGCGACGTGGAGGTGGAGCCGCGGATGTCGGAGGTATGCGTGGAATGTGTGAACGAGGGTCTGCGCGGCGTAGACCTGCATCAGCGCGTCGCCCCGCGCGTGGGCGGCGAAGTGGAGGTGCTCGACCATCGTCCGCAGCGACTGGTGGCACGGGTGCAGCAGGCCCATGCCCTCCTCGATCGCCTCCACCAGCCCCGCGTACTCGGTTTCGGCCGTCTCAGTCGTATCGCCAGCATCAGCGGCCTCGTCGCGCCGTGTGAGTCGCGCGAGCGCCCGCTCGCTGACCAGGGCTTCGACCGACCGCGCGTAGTCGCCCGGCAGCTCGTACCCGCACTCCACGCACTCGAGCCGGCCCTCGCACTCGTCGTTGGTGTCGCCGCTCGTGGGGCGTACGGCGATGGTGACCATCCCGTGCCCGCATATGCTCACGTTCTCCTCCCGCTGCTGTTCGTGTTGGTCGTCGGCGTCGTCATTGTCGCTGCCGCTGCGGTCATCGTCCATTGTGTTGGGGCACTTGACCATCACCATCAGCTCATCCGCCACGAAGTGGTCCCTGAACCCGACCAACAGGCCAAGCTTTTCAGAGAGAGAGACCAATCGACTGCGGCGGCAACAGCTGCTGACGTGGCATCAACGAATGGGAGGAGGAAGAGTAAGGAAGAGTACCGGAGGGCGAGAGGCGGCGGCCGGCATTGGAGGCAGCGGCAGGCGAAGAAGAAGTGGTCCTGCAGCGCCTGCTGACGGGCGTGGTAGGGCAGCGTGGGGTCGACATAGGCCACCGTCACCTCTTCGCCCGCCTCGATCGGCCGCACGGCCCGCACGCACAGCCGGCCCTCACCGTCTGCAGACACCAGTGCGGGCCGCGGCCTGGGTGTCAGGCTGTGGCGTCGACGCAGCGAAGAAGAAAAAAGAGAAGAGGCAACGAACCGACAGACCAGTTGGCGTTGGGCAGGCACGAATGGTTGAGCAGCGCTGCCGAGGCGTAGAGACCCTGACCTGAGGCGATCCGAGTTGAAACGATTGTCTATTTAGCTCCGAGAGATCAAGGCGAGGGCAAGGGGTGATGGGCTGATGGGCTGGGGAGTGCGCACCGATGGGCCGCAGGGACGAGGGGTCGGTGAGGGTGAGCGCGTTGGCCTGGGCCACTGCGAAGAGGCGCGCGACGGTCTCGTCGGCGTCGGGGAGCGCGAGGCCGGGTCCATGGGCGGCCAGCCACCGCACGTTGCGGGCCTGCTGCCGAAACCCCTCCCGCACCTCAGCTGCCAGTCGGTCGTGGTGCTCCACCAGCGACCGACCGTCGAACGCCGCCTCGCTTGCGTCTCGCGTCCACCATCCCTCCATCTCTCCATTCGCCTCTTCCGTATCGTCGTTGTCGTCGTCACTGCCTTCGGCTTCGGGGCTTGGCCTCTCGTGGTCCTGCAGGATTTCTCGCTGGTGGCCTCGGGCGCGATAGATCAAGGCGCGCATCGCCAACCGAATGTCCCTTTGATATAAACCCACAGTTGTTTATATTTATATAAATATATATATGGCGGGGGTTACCTGTGATAGGATCCCTGGTTCTTGGTCTGTTGGAGAAGGGTCTGCATCATGCGGCACTCGCCAGCGTGGATCGCAAGTGCTTCCTTCCGCGTGTGTAGTTTGCTTTGTCACCAGCGGCAGCGCAAACACGGGCCAGCGGGAGGAGGGTGGGTACCTGGTTCGCGGCGCAGTAGAGGCAGAGGACGTGCATCTGACAATCGGCGCACGGGGGAGCCTCGTGGCCCTGCACGCGCTGATGAGGAAACGGCCAGAGGGCCGTGTGCGATAGTCTTGGCGCACCGTGACGCTGCCGAGTGGCGTAAGGCAACGGCTGCAGTACTCCAGCAAGCACTCGTCGTCCAACACCACTGGGCCATTCCAGGCAAGAAGCAGAAGAAGCTTCGGTGAGACCACGGGCAGGGGTGCAAGTTGATGCGGGCGAGCGAGTACCGGCTGTGGGGGCGCAACGCAGGATCAGGTCTCCGGGCCGAAGCGTCCTGTGGCCGTCGGTCGGTGATGGGTCAGCCGCCAGAATGACGACGGACCATCGAGACAACAGAAGCTAGGTACCGTGTTGCGAAGAGCGCTCGGCCCTTGGTGGGCAGGTGGCCGGCCTGGACCGGGAAAGGCGCGAATGGTAGGCCCTCGCGATGGCGTTCATCCTACCAGCGGTCCATGTCAATAACGTAAGCCCGGTGGTGAGACAACGCAAGCCTGGGCCAGGGCATGTGTGGGTACTCACCAGGGCGAGGTACTCGCGCGCGAGGCGGAGCTGACGAGTGATGTCGCGGTCGGCGGCCTCGAGCGCTTCGGCCGCCTGGAGGGCCTCCACGGCTTCCCGATAGCGGTGCAGCTCCATCAGGCTCGCTCCCCTCCGGTAGTGGGCCTGTACCCACAGCCAAGTGGTGGCGGTCATCAGCACTCCAAGGCCTACACCAAGTCGCAGGTGCGTCGTCACTGTTGTGTGTGTAATGCGTGTTGTCTGTCGGCTTCGCCGCACCTTGACATGCCGTGGCGCGAGGGCGATGGCGCGGTCGGCATCGGCCAGCGCCTCGGTCGCCATCCCACACGCTGCGTACGCCGCACTCCTTCCAAACGTAAACGTGGGCCAAAAGAACAAAGGCACCGCTTACAGTCAACATAACGAAGACGAAAGTCGGGGGGGGGGGATGAGACCTGTTGGTGAGCGCTTGTTCGGCAATGGGGTCGGCGGAGTCAGTGTCAGCCGTCGGCCGGGCCAGCGCGAGCGAGTAGAGCCGCACCGCTTCCGCATAGTCCCGTCTACGGAAGGCCGCATTGCCCTCTCCCTTCAGCTGCCCAGCGTCCATCTGGCTTGGCACGTATTAATGCCTTTTTTTCCCTACATGTTTCTTTTCTATTTCTTCTTTCAAGCGCCCGTCCCTGCTCCTGATGGTGGCGCACACCAGGTCCTGAAGAAGGGAAGGATTTGTATCACAAAGGAGTGATTTGTTGTAGTGAGGTGAGGGAGAGTCATTGATTTGATACGAGTAGCGGTAGAGCTCATGTTTGTATACGGGTACATGGGGTTGAGGGGGGGGGGTGTTTCGAGCAAAAATGAACCCTGGGCAAGGGCGCGAGTAGGCCTAGGCACCAATCAGAGGGCCTTGGTGAAGGTGAAGAGGATGGTGTGGTCGTCGAGCTGCTTGGTCTGCTGGGAGTCGAGGGCGACGCGGCACGGAAGGTCCACGACGCGCTTCCACTTCTTGGCCTCGACCTCGTTGTCGCCGACGACGCGGAAGCCCGAGGGCACGATCGACGCCGACTTGGTGGCCGTGGCGTCGGGGTTGCGGAGCGTGAACTCGATCTTCCTGCCCTGCACCGAGCACGAAAGGTTGTTGATCAAGAGCGTGCGGCAGACGACCGCGACTTGCTGCTCGTTCTGTGCCACGGTGACTGTGATGGGCGTGTTAGCTGAGCCAGCAGCAACAGCAGCATCACTGGAGTGTGCTTGCTTCTTGGCATTCTGGGCCGCATCTGTTGTGTGTGTGTGTGTTGCGTGGATTCGATTTGGTGCGCAGAGCCCAAAAACAAGGCGGCAGCGAATGCCGGCCAGATTGCAAGGCAATCGCGCGCGCGCGCAAGAAGGTGAGGCTATAGATATATAGGTGGCTATTGGGAAAATGGGGAATAGAAATGGAGACCATGCATGGGTGTGGCACGCACCTTGGACGGGGGCCGGCATAATGATGGAGCTTCCGCCCTCCTTGGGCTGCTGCCGCCTGCCCACGGTCACAGCAATGCAGCTCGTGTGGTCCATCTTGCCGGGGAAGCTGTACAGGGTTGTGGACGTATGAGAGCCAGTACAGGGCCAGCTGGGTGAGGATGATGGTCGTACTTGATGTGATCATTGGGCAATCGCCTCGTCGGATTGGCCATCATCCACTGACGCGACCTGGTGGTTCCAATAAAAGAAGCCCGCAAGGCGTGAGTTTTAGCGACCAACCAACCAAGCACCGCAACGGAGGCGTTGGAGACCCCACCTTTGGGTGACGTGTTTGCAGTGATCCAACAGCCGGTTGACCGCATCCTCAGGCGTGGGTCGCACCTGGTACAGTGCGGCGACATGGTGCCCGAGCACCGGTTAGCGCTCAACCAGAAGCAAATCAAAAAACATTGGGGTGCGTCGCGGGGGGGGGACAAGCAAAGAGCGACGAACCTCCTCGTTGGAGCCGCGAATTTTCTGCATGAGGCAGCTCGAACGGAAGAGGTGCTTCGCCTTCTCGAGGGCCTCGAAGTTGCTGTCCCACTTGTCCTGGTCCACGCCCACGTCGTTGGGGCTGAGGCCCAAGTGCTGTCGTGCACGACAAGGCAGAGCGCGGGCAAAGTCAGCCGGACCCGGAAAAAGAAGATTAATTAAATCATCTAATCTTTTCCACCAATCAAGCGGGTGGGGAGCGGTGGGTACCTCGGGGTCGAGGTTGTCGTGTACGCCGTCAGACACCACCAGAAGCAGCGAGTCCTCTTCGCACGGGGCCATGTACAGGCCCAGATTGCGCAAATCGGCGTCGCCTCCGCGACCAACCTGCGCGAACGTGGGGCCTCGGTGAGATGAGTGGGGCGAGGTGCGAGAAGGGGCCTGAAAGAGGCGCCGTACGGTGGGTCCCAGCCGGCCACCAGGATCGCTCATGTCCGCCTTGGCCGAGCGATTGCCGCTTCACACGCAAGAGGAAGCTCGCGAATGTGAGTAAGACTGCGCAAAACGAGCGTGAACGTGTACGGGGGGAGGGCGTACGCGCGAGTGACGTCGATGACCTGCCTGGAGGACGGGGAGTAGAGATAGGCCTTGCAGTCGCCCACGCTCACGCAGACGAACACCCACTGGCTGCCCAACTGCTCCGCTTCGGACTGCACCGACAATAAAACATTGTCACTCGGTGAGCAACCTAACAAAATGGAGTGTGAGCACGCGTGCGCACGTACCTCCTCCAGCTCCAAAAGGATGCCGCCCAACAGCGTGGTGGTGCCGCCATCAGTCACCCTGTAGAGTGGCAAGCGATTAATAAGAGTCAGCCGATGCAGGCCTTGCACTTTGGAGAGGCCGGAACGCACTTCATCGTTTTGCCGCTGGCCTGGGCGTCGCGAGCGCAGGTGTTCATGATCTGCGTGTGGGCATGGGCCAGAGCGCGGAGCATGTAGTGGCCCGCCGTCTGTTCATCGAGAGAGAGCCCGATTGCGATCAGCGAATGAATCCGAAGAAGAAGACGTGCCAATCAATCGAGAAACGCACTGACCTTGATATCGTTCACCTGGCCGAACTTGCTCTTCATGTGTTCCAGGAAGGCCTGACACGCCGTTTGAGCAGCTGTTGCGTGAAGCAAGTGGGCGTGAGTGGATGAATGGGGCACAGTGCACGCCCCTCCACCAGACGATCGATGGAAAGACACCGGGACTCTCGATTCTCACCTTTCTTGGGCTTCTCTCCCCAGTTGCAGCCGTCGGCAAGTGCGACCAGCGTGCGGTTGGCGAAGACCTGAACGCCAAAGACGTCGCAGATGGGGTCGCCCACGCGCTTGACCTTGTTCACCGGCACCTGCAAGAAGAGTGGCATGCATGAGTTGCACCACTCTAGTGGTGCTGATGAGACTGACAAGGAAGGATACCTTGGGTCGGGCTCCGGCCTTGGTCTTGCCATCAGCCGAGGAAACGATGTTGACGCCCTCGAACACCTGGCTCCAGTTAGTGTTCAGCCCTCCCGCAGGGTCGGCCGCCACGGCGGCGGCAGCGGCCTTCTCGGCCTGGGCCGAGGCATGCATGTCCCAGGGGTAGGTCGAGATGGCGCGGCAGTAGACGTCGCCTGAGGGCAGCATCTCCGCCCGATTCGCGGCTCCCGGCTCATCGCTGGGGCCGAACAATTCGATCACATTTGACTGCGATGAGAGGGGCTTGACGCGCAGGGGTGGCAGCTGTTGATACTTGAAGCTCTTGAACACGCCCTCCTTCTCGATGTTGAATTGCTGGACCTTGATGTTGAGCTCATTCGAGACTCGACGCGCGTTCGTATTCATTCTGTTGCTGCCCATCGCATTGCTCCGAGGCGAGGCGCCAGGGCCGAGGGATACCGTTAACCGCTTCCTGGAAGATGAAGATGACGACGATGCGGGCGCAAAGCTCGATGCGGCCGTGCCGTCCTTCCTGGGCGTTTCCGCTTTCTGGGCGTAGTAGGCCACCGCCTCATCCACGACCTCGGCCTCCTTCACTGCCCGCCCCTTCTGCGCTTCTGCCTCGTCGATCAGGCGCTTCACCCTCTCCCATTCGTCATCCGATTTACTCTTCCGCTTCCCCCTGTCCTTTTCCATGATGTCCTTGTTATCGCTGCTGTCCGCCGCTGTGACGAAAGAAGAAGACCCAGGCTCCTTATCGACAACTTGCGTTGACTTCTTCTTGCTCACTTCTCCTTCTTCTTGGCCCGCCTTCTTCTTATGATGGATACGGCTGCCCCCTGACTTGTCGCCTCCCTTCTCCGGCTCGTCGCCGTCGCTCTTCACGTGCCGGTCGGTAAGGGCAGCAGAGGCGATGGCGGACGTGGACTTGGAGAGCCTCTTCTGCTTGCTCTCCTTCTCCTTCGCTTTCTCCTCCTCTTTGGCGAAGGCCTTGTTCACCTCCTTGTTGGTGGCGCCTCTGCTCAACCTGAAGCTGCGCCGCCGCTTGATCTTGTTGGTCGGCTCTTCGCCCTCGCCCTCGCTTCGACTCTTGTTGCTCTTCTTCTCCTTCTCCTTCTCCTCCGGCTTTGCCTTTTCCTTGCTCCGCTGCTTCTTCTCCTTCGCCCCGCTCATGCTCCTGACTGGCTCGATGTCAGTTCTCCTCTTGTTGTGTAGCCTTGGAACAGAGAATTGGCAGAGAGATAATTATTTGATATTTGTCGCCCGCGATGCACCTATCGGCGCTGGCGAACAAACTTGAACACGCCCACTGGCCAACAACCTTCCGAAGACCGTTGCCGCAATCTACCGATCTGTGGTCAGTGAGCTGCCTCCACCAACCTCATCGATCAAGGCGGCAGGCGTGGCCGTTGGCTTCTTCTTGTCTTGGCCTCCTTGCGCGACCTTGGCGGCGTCAACCGAACGGTTCGACCGCAGCGCCTCGTCTGTGCTGTCGCCCAAAAATCATTTTATGTCGACGAGCTGTCTCCCCTGACCACCAGGATTTGATTCAGGCGAGAGGACACAAAAGCAATTGGCATAGAGAGAACAAACAACAACATCAACGCTGCGCTAGGCCCGTATGCACCGCCTGCATAGCACTTCTAAGCTGATTTCAACGACCAAGGTACCACCATTACCAGATTACTTGGGGGGGGGCATCTGAGTTTCGGCGTTGAAATGTGGATGCTATTTATGTATGGCCTTCTTTGTTGATCACGTAATGCCAATCACTCGGATTATAATATTTAAATTATAATAATTAATTCTTGGTCTGCCGTGCAGTACTAAGTCACCGGACACACCGCGACAACGTTGGTGAAGGTGTTGTAATCCAGCAAGTCCTCGAGTGCCCAGCGGATGGAAAGCGGGGGAGTGAAGGACAAAATCAGATTTTTCCTCTCACGTGCCACCCCCAATCCCGGTTCCGCTCCTACGACCACTCCCACTCCCAAGCAAGCTCCATCTTTTGCCGCCTCTGCACCTCCACCAACGCCAGCGCCATCTCAAAACTCCTCGCCTTACTCTTCACCCGTTCCCCCTGCGCGTAAGGCCTCTCCACTCTCCAACTCGGCTCCGCGACCCACCAGCGCCGCAGCTGCTGCGTCGTCGCTGTCGCACAGATCGCCGTCTTCCTCTTCGCTCGCGTCTTCGGCCTCGGCCGAGTCAACGTTGCCCTCTTCTTCCTCCTCCTCTTCTTCTTCCACAGCGTCCGGATCGCTACCGCACCTCTTCCCCGCGACCAGCCAGCTCGAGACCGAACGTAAGTCGCGCTTCGTGCGCAACCTCCGCTTCTTCAAGGACGCCTCCAAGCAGCACATCAACGACTTCAACCGATCGCCGGTCGGCTTCAAGTTTCGCAGCTCGTCGGATCCCAACATCCACCAGCAGCTTTCCGAGGAGCAGGAGGAGCAGCTCATCAGAGGCACAGGCTCGACGACCGACGCGCCAGGCGACGACACGACGGGCGAGGAGAAGGAGGAGCAACTGCAACAACAACAGCAACAACCGGGCAGCAGCATCGCCGAGGAACGACGGAGGCAGCGCAAGGAAGACCGAGAGACCAGGAAATCGCGCAACCGCACACTACTGCCCGACTTCCAGTGCACCACCGCCACCACCGCCAGCAGCAGCAGCAGCACGATGAGTGACCACCACTCTGCCGGGTCGACGAGCAACGGCGTCGGCGATAAGACGACCGACGACAAGGAGCCGGACAACGACAAGGCGAGAGCAGAGGGAGGAGGAGTCAGCGACAACAAACAACCCGCCGCGAAACATCACACGGAACGAAATGACGGCGAAGAAGGTGCGAAGAGCAGCACCTCGCACCACGGGACGTCCGAGAAGAGCGGCCGCGTCGCACCCGACGTCGTGGTCCGAATCGACGCAGAGCCGAGCGAGAACAGGGATCGGGCGCTCGCGAAGAACATGGCCGCGCAGGCTGCCGACGAGGCGCTGCTGGCAGTCGCGGTCGCGACGGGATCCGACCCGACCACCAAGACGCGGCGCAAGAGCGTCGGCGAACGCGCGGACGGACCCGGTGGGTCATCGTCGGGTGGCCAGGACCTGACCGGAACCGCCGTCCTGTATCGGGTCCTGAGCGACGGCGCCGCGCAGCTGTCCAACTCGAGCAGCAGTGGCGGCGCCACGGGAGGAAAGAGCGAGGCGGCCGCACCATCGAAGGAAGCAGTGCCGAGCGGCGACAAGAAGGCCTCGACGGACTCGACCGATCGAAAGAAGGGCGGGCTGATCGCCAGGTACAAGAATCTGGTATCGACGATGGAGAAGGAGCGCGAGAAGAACCCCGACGCGCTCAAGTCGCTCACCGAGGGCGCCGTGGCGCGTAAGAAAAAGAAGGAAAAGGAAAGGGAGGAGCGGGAAAAGGGCGAGGAGGGCAAGGAGGAGTGGGAGAAGGGCGAGAGCGAGTCCTCGAAGCGCAAGAAGCGATCGGGCTCGGCGAGGAAGGAGAGGGCCAAGAGGGACGAGACGCAGCAGCCGCCCAAGAAAGACGGTGAGCAGCAGCAGCAGAAGAAGAAGCAGTCCAACACCAAGAAGCTCAAGAAAAGCAAGAAGAGCACTAAGGAGAGCAGCGACTCGGGCGCCACGGCGGGCAAGAAGGAGAAGCGCAGCAGCAAGAAGGTGGTCTCCAGACCCGGATCGATGGTGGGCGGCGCCAGCCTGCTGACCAGCACCATCAAGCGCCAGGCCGACTCAGCGACGGCCGAGGAGCCGACCAGTGGCCGACGGCGACCGCAGGAGGTGGACGAGCGGGTGCGCGAGCACCTGCGCAAGCTCTCCATGGCCCCGCCGCCCAAGATCGGCGAGCCTGGCGTGAGCGCCATCCGGCGGCGAATGATGAGCGGCGACCCCTTCACGGTGGTGATCTGCGAGGAGGTCTCGTGGTCGGCCGCGGGCCGCGGCGGCCAGGCCAAGCCCAGTCGCTCGCTGGGCTCCAAGTCCAGCCGCATCGACACCGGCGATAGCCTCATACGGCGGCCCAGCAGCGATCTGGCGCCCGCGAGCGGCGACTCGACCACCAAGTCCACTCTCGCCGGCCCGTTTGGTGGCGCGGCGGCGACTACCAAACGCAGCGTCAACACCGGGGCCGGACAGCGACATAGCGCCCACGCGTCGACGACCGGCAACGAAAGCGGCAGCGGGAAGGAGGAGCGGAAGGCCTCGGCGCCGATCACGCTCAAGGCCAAGTCGGCGACGACCGAGTCCTCGCCGCCGCCTACGAAGGCCACCACCGACATCCTCCTGTTCGGCGCCGACGGCGAGCTCGTGATCGAGGAGAGCGACGAGGGCGAGGACTGGGACAAGGATCTGGCGAAGGACACTAAGAAGAAGCACAGCAGCAACGATGCGTCGGGCGGCAATCACATCAAGCTGGTGGGACCCGGCGAAGGGCTGGTGGTGGAGGGGAGCGACGACGACGAGGACTGGGACAAGGAGCTCCAGCTCGCGAGCGACAAGAAGGGCGGCCTCAAGGAGGCCGAGGAGGAGGACGAGGAAGACTGGGACAGGGAGTTCGGCGGCAACAGTCCGGAGACGACCGTCAGCAAGATGATGTCCGAGAGCGTCAAGGAGGCCAAGGCGAAGGCGGTTGTGGAGGAGAGTGATGAGGACGAGGACTGGGACAAGGAGCTGGCGGCCGAAGAGGAGACGAAGAAGCAGGGCGACGAGCGACCAGAGAAAGCGAAAGCGGCGGTGACGTCGAACGCGAAGACGAAAGCGAAGACGAAAGCGAAGGAGAGCGACGCCGAAAGCGAAGACGAAGACTGGGACAAGGAGCTGGCGGCCGAAGATGAAGGCAAGGAAAAAGGCAACAAGCCGCAGGAGGCCAGCAAGTTGTTGCTGGCCTCGACCGAGAATGAGGAGGACGAGGACGAAGACTGGGACAAGGAATTCGCGGCTGCGGCCGAGACGCCCAAGGTGGTCACGACTGCGGGGAGCACCAAGGGAGGCGCCGCGAAGGAGAACAAGAAGGCCGCGGAAGAGAGCGAGGACGAGGACTGGGGCAAGGAGTTCGACCAGGAGGAGGAGCAGCAGCAGCAGGGCGCGAAGAAGGACGGCGACGCGGGGCTGAAGCTCAACCTGGGGTCGCTCGACCGGTGGGAGGAGGACAAGGAGGACGACTGGGGCGACGGGTTCGAGACGGAGGAGGAGCCGACCACCCTGACCCTGAAGGTCGGCGGCGGCGTCGGCGAGGAGAGCAACGACAGCAAGAGCGAGCGGACCGACGGCGACGAAGACGAGGACTGGGCGAAGGCCTTCGGCGAGGCGAGCGGCGGCGCTGGTACCACTAAAGCGCGGGCGTCCAGTGACGGCGCGTCCAAGAAGCGCTCGGCCGGCCCCAAGGCGACGCGGAAAGGCAAGGAGAAAGAGAAGGAAAAGGGCAAGGAAAAGGAGAAGGAGAAGGGGAGCAAGCGAGAGAAGCGAAAGCGAACCAAGTCGTCGGCGGCCGCGCGGAGGATCGAGATCCAGAACCGCGCGCCGTCGCCGCCACACTCGACCTCGACCCCGTCCACGCCGCGATCGCACACGTCGTCGCGCGTGTCGTCGTTCCGCGACCTGGCCGAGGAGGAGGCGGACCGCAAGCGCGACTGCGCGTCGCCGCCCACGGGCCGCTTCTCGGTGGTCAAGGTGCAGTACCTGCACTCGCGCTCGCCCAAGTGGATCGAGCGCGAGCGCAACGCCCGGGCGGCGGCCCAGCTGGTGGGCGGCGGCCTGGGCAATGACGCCGACAAGGCCATGGCGGCCACGGGCGCGGCCAACACTTCGATCATGGCGTCGCTGTCGTCGTTCCTGTCGCCGCGGGTCGTGCGAGGGACCTCCAAGGAGAAGTCGGATTCGGGCGCGACTCGACTGGGCCAGGGCAGCAGGAGCAACCGCGACCTCAGCTCACCGCCCAGCAAGGACGGCAGCCTCTCGTCCACAGCCAGGTACGCGCGCACCACCGCACGACACGCACGACACACGCACGACTCCTGACACGTGCGTTTCTGCCCAAATGCAGCACGGCCGGTCCGTATGTCCCCTTCCACCCGCCGTCGTTCGAAACCGTCGGGTGGGATCCTGTGCTCCAGCAGTGGTACACCCGCCTCGTCTTTGTGTCATTGTGTGGCTGTAAACACCACCACCACCACCACCAGCAAAAGAGAATGAATGAACGAACGAACTCAATCACATCTTTCGCTCATGCCAAGGTCCAAGCGGCTCTGTGGTGCGCACTACGCGGAGGACATCACGGTGACGATGCGGCTGTTGGGCGAGGACCTGATACTGGTCTACGACCAGATCTTCAAGTTCGACGACCGCGGCGTGCTCTACAGCTGGAACGCCGGCGGGAACCGAGGGGTGCGGGAGACCAACTTCTTCGACGTCTACACGGCCCTGGTCGAGAAGGAGGGCGAGACCTGCGAGGAGGTGGGCTACCTCGCCGACCTCTAGAGCTGGAAGCTGTGGCCGTGTAGATGAAGAGGTCATCACACGACACGACAAGACATGACACGACACGCACATATGTTCTTTTGATGTTCTTTTATGTTGTAGATATACTATATTATTACAAGACCACAGCTGCAAGTTGGTGTGTGACTGTACTCGGCGAACTGGCACTATTTCCCCAGAGGAAGGGCTTTCCACACAAAAAAGCGGCGGTTGGAATTTGTTGTGAGTGGACAGGGAATTTCAGAAAAACGAGCGCCAATCATAGACCGCCAAAAGCTGCGCTGTGGACCCATAAATTCAGGGGCACACAACGGGACTCACAACACTACCGCTCATGTCCTCCACCACCACCACGACTCCCGCCGGCGGTATGGAATACACACGGTTGGGCAACACTGGCCTTCAGGTCTCGCATCTGCCTCGGCATGATGTCCTACGGCAAGGTACGTGCAAACCATTATTTTTTGTTTATTTATATTTATATATTTAGAAATATATTTCTTAACGACCCACAGACGGGCGACGCTAAGTGGCCCGACTGGGTGCTGCCCGAAGAGGAGGCTCGTCCCTTCGTGAAGCGCGCCCTCGAGCTGGGCATCAACTTCTTCGACACCGCCAACGCCTACGCCGCCGGTACGCCCGGCCTCTTCTCTCCCTCTCCCTGTGACAGCTTGTCCACTACAATCGTCTTCCGCAGTGACCGGCTTACGCGTTTGTTGTTTGGGCTGCACTGCAGGAACGAGCGAAGAGATCCTGGGCGCCGCCATCCGGGACTTTGCTCCCTCGCGAGACGAGGTGGTGATCGCCACCAAGTGCTTCCTGGGGATGGACGGCCCCCACGTGCCGGCCAAGCCCAACACCCAAGGCCTCTCCGTACCCGCTCTATCCTTTGGCTTGTGCTTGCGCGGTCGGGCAGCTAAAACCACCGTTTCTTTTCTGCTTTTTCTCTCCTTTGCGTGGTCGACAACAGAGGAAGGCGATCATGTCGGCGGTGGAGGGGTCGCTGAAGCGCCTCGGAACGGACTACATCGATCTCTACCAGATCCACCGGTGGGACAAGCACACGCCCATTGAGGAGACCATGGAGGCACTGCACGACCTCGTCCGGTACCACACACACGACACACGACACACGACACACGACACACGACACACGACACACGACACACGACACACGACACACGACACACGACACACGACACACGACACACGACACACGACACACAAGCGTGCGACCAAACGCTGATCTCTATCTCCGTTGGCCACTGATGGCACACAGGTCGGGCAAGGTGCGGTACATCGGCGCGTCGTCGATGTTCGCGTGGCAGCTGGCCAAGGCACAGTTCGCGGCGCAGAAGAGGGGCTTCACTCCGTTCGTGTCCATGCAGAACCACTACAACCTCATCTACCGCGAAGAGGAGCGTGGTAACGATTCTCCCGTACTGGCGGTTGTGTGTCGTGTGTGTGTGTGTGTGTGTGTGTGTGTGTGTGTGTGTGTGTGTGTGTGTGTGTGTGTGTGCGCGCGCGTGCGTGTGTGTGTCACTTCACTAAACTGACCGGTCCACCTGGGCGTGTGCAGAGATGATTCCATTCTGTGCCGATCAGGGCCTGGGCGTGCTGCCGTGGAGCCCGCTCGCACGCGGTCTGCTTACCGGGCGGATCAAGCGCCCGAGCCAGGCCGAACTCGCCGCCCTCTTCTCCAAGAAGGCCGACGTACGCCCCTTCCGTCCCTTCTTCTTCTTCTTCTTCTTCTGCTTTCGTTCTTCTTCACTACCATCGCGTGGGTCGATCTTGATGAATTGTGCGCTGTTGTTGCGCTGCTTCTACTACAGAGCGCCGACACCTCCAATCGTTTCGTGAAGGACAGCGCCACCCACTACATGTACCTGAAGAGCGACGTCGACGACAACTTCGACATCATCGAGCGGCTCAGCGAGGTGGCCGACAAGAAGAACGTCAAGGTACAAGAAGACGACAGCTGCTCGATCATCATCGCATGATGACTCATTCACACTTTCGTGATCTTGATGAGCTCACACACACGCTCTTCTTCTCTAAGCCGGCGCAAGTAGCGCTTGGGTGGCTCCTGAGCAAGCCCAACGTGACGGCGCCGATCGTGGGCGCCACCAAGCTCTACCAACTCGAGGAGGCGGCGGCGGCCGTCCAGGTCAAGCTCACCGCCGACGAGGTCACCTACCTCGAGGCCCCCTACAAGCCCCACCCCGTCCTCGGCCATTCAAATTGAAAAGAACAATAAATGAATTTATTCTTTTGATTTATTGTGATGCAGCGGCGACGAGGTGGGCACGGCGCCGGAGGGAGGCTGCACTCGACGGCTTCAGGCGGCATCTTGTCGTGGGCAGGCACCACGAGTGGCCGCTCCAGCTTGGCACCAAGCCGGGTGGGGCGCCCCCTGCGGGGCTTTGCGAGCCGGTCGCCACCTCCACCGCCGCCGCTGGGGGTGGGTTCGGTCCGGTTCCGTCCCTCGTGGGGCGTGCGCCTGCTAGCCCTCACCATCGCAGGCACCTCCACCTTCTACTTCTCCCAGTCCGGTACGCACCACCTCTTCACCAGAAGCAGTAGCGCAACGTCGTTGTACTTTTTTTTTGACACAAAAGCTGCTCTACTGTCTACTTCTTGGCCCACACCAAGCATGGCTGAACGGGCTGGGCGACGAGCCCTGCTATAGCCTGGACCGACTGCGCAACGACAAGCGGCCCGTGGTCTACTCCGATGACTATGACCAGAACTGGTGGGGCCTGGAGCGGTACGTAGCCACCACCTTGGTGCCTCCCCCCCCTTGCACGAGGCGCTAACGGCATGGCATGCCTAGGCTGCTGCCGCTCCCGCTGACCCTGCAGGACCGCAAGTATCACGGGGAGCTGGCACAGGGCCTTGTCGAGAAGGGCGTCATCAAGGCGGACCAGTTCATCATGCCTGGTGTGTGTCGTGTGTGTCGTGTGTCGTGTCGTGTGTGTGTCGTGTGTCGGTGTGGTCGTCTACTGATGCACTCGCCTACACCCACCCGACGCAGAGGTGCCGACAAAAGAGGACCTGAAGGAGTACAACACGCAGGAGTACCTCACGTCGCTCAACCAGAGCCGACGCCTTGCCGAAGCCTTGGGCAACCCCACACTGCGCTACTTCCCATCCCTTGTCATTCACACCTTTGTGGTACACACAACACACGACACGGCGCCACACACCGCACACCGCACACGTGACACACATACTTGTGTCGTCTTGTTTGATTATAATCGATTGCTGCAGTCGGGGTTCATGCTCGAGGCGGTCGGCGGTACGGTGCTGGCGAGCCGAGTGGCGCTGGAGCGGGGTTGGGCAATCAACCTGGGAGGCGGCTTTCACCACGCCTCCGCTTCTTCGGGTTCGCAAGGTACAGCGCCACAGCAGTGATCCACGCGCACCCGCGCAATGACGGCACCGTTTTGCGCACCACTTTCACTCAATCAATCGCTTTCACTCTCTGCTGTTGGCCAACCAAGGCAGTCTGTTCAACGACGTGTCCCTCGCGATCAAGCACGTACGACACAAATCGCGAGGCAAGGTGTCCAAATTCTTGATCGTCGATCTCACATCAACGCAAGGCACGTGCACCGCTCCACCATGCATGGAAATATGTTAGCTGACGTCACGCACACGGCTGCAGGTGACGGGTTTGTCGCCGACTTCGGCCTGGACGAAAACGTGTACCTGGTGGACTCGCACACCGACCAACCCAAGTACGACTCGCTGGGCCGGGGGCTGGGCCGCCTGGTGGTCACTGACACGACGCGCGCGCTCTCTCCTATTCTCTCTCTACGTAGTGGGCACAAGCGCAGCAGAGCGCACGTCCGCGGCGCCAGCCTGGGGGTGCCGCGACAGGGCATGCCGAAGGAGGAGTACCTGCAGTGGGTCGCGACGGAGGTCGAGAAGGCCATCACCACCTTCCGACCACACATGGTCTTCTACATCTCCGGCTCCTCTCCCACCGACCCCACGCAAGGCAACCCTCCCCCCAACCTTCGTATTTCGCTTTCGCTTTCGCTTTCTCTCTTTGCTATAACGACCTGTGTGTGTGTGTGTGTGTGTGTGTGTGTGTGTGTGTGTGTGTGTGTGTGTGTGTGTGTGTGTGTGTGTGCAGGCGAGGCCTGGGTGGTGGACAGGGACGCGCTCGTGTTCCGGCTTGCCGTCGACACGCACTCCATTCCTTTGGTGAGCGCCCACGCCTATGATCAATCACACCAGGGTAGGGTTGGGCTGGCCAGACACTCACACTGTCGATGTGGGGCGCAGGTGATGGTCGTCTCGGGTGGGTGGACGCCCGGCAACGACCCCGGCGTGATGGTCCGCTCCATCGCACACGTCCTCGCCCAGCGCTGACCGCGAGATTTAATTATGAAAAAATAAATAAATAAATATCGAAATTGAGTTCGTGGTCAGGCGTGGAAGATGGCAGCCCAGTTCGATGACTTGCAGGCGACGTGGTCGGAGGTGCAGAAGACGGTCGTGGAGCCGCTTCTCGCGCAGGACGCGGCCCAGCACTGGGCATCAGTGCGGGAGGGCTTCGCGTGGCTCGTGCTCCTCGCCGGACCTGTGGATGGACGTCGCCTGGACCGCGGCCGTGTGCCACGACCGCCGCCGCACCTTCGTCTACCGCTCCTTCATCTATGCACTCGCCACCTGCCTTCTGGTACGGCTTGCAACTTTCTTTTACATTCAATTTTTGATTTAATCTCTCCTTTCATCATTCCCTTTTCCTCTCAATTCGATTCAATTTAATTCAATGCTCCTCA
>NW_004457323.1:551066-552187 GCF_000313135.1 Acanthamoeba castellanii str. Neff | reverse complement strand
GTGTGTGTGTGTGTGTGTGTGTGTGTGTGTGTGTGTGTGTGTGTGTGTGTGTGTGTGTGTGTGTGCAGGCGAGGCCTGGGTGGTGGACAGGGACGCGCTCGTGTTCCGGCTTGCCGTCGACACGCACTCCATTCCTTTGGTGTGCGCCCACGCCTATGATCAATCACACCAGGGTAGGGTGGGGCTGGCCAGACACTAACACTGTCGATGTGGGGCGCAGGTGATGGTCGTCTCGGGTGGGTGGACGCCCGGCAACGACCCCGGCGTGATGGTCCGCTCCATCGCACACGTCCTCGCCCAGCGCTGACAGAGTTACTTTTTTCTTTTAATTTTAATTATGAATAAAATTAATAAATAAATATCGAAATTGAGTTCGTGGTCAGGCGTGGAAGAAGAAGATGGCAGCCCAGTTCGATGACTTGCAGGCGACGTGGTCGGAGGTGCAGAAGACGGTCGTGGAGCCGCTTCTCGCGCAGGACGCGGCCCAGCTTCTGCACTGGGCGTCAGTGCGGGAGGGCTTCGCGTGGCTCGTGCTCCTCGCGCCGGACCTGTGGATGGACGTCGCCTGGACCGCGGCCGTGTGCCACGACCGCCGCCGCGCCTTCGTCTACCACTCCTTCATCTATGCACTCGCCACCTGCCTTCTGGTACGGCTTGCAACTTTCTTTTACATTCAACTGATTTAATCTCTTCGTTCATTCCCTTTTCCTCTCAATTCGATTCAATTTAATTCAATGCTCATCATCGTATCTTGTAGTTCTCCTACGCTGGAGGAGTGACCATGCACATCGCCATCGGCGAGGCACCGCCCGTTCTCCGCTCCAACGTTGCACTACTCGCCTCGGCTG
The DNA here is from genome assembly GCF_000313135.1 of Acanthamoeba castellanii str. Neff. Taxonomy (NCBI): domain Eukaryota; phylum Discosea; order Longamoebia; family Acanthamoebidae; genus Acanthamoeba; species Acanthamoeba castellanii. Next base: position 551,339 of record NW_004457323.1, on the reverse strand, counting down.
CGACCTGGTGCGCTCCCCCCGCTCCTCTCTTGGCCAAGAAGTCGCCTCACCTTGCTGAACTCCCAATGCCACACAGGTTTGTGATGTTCTTCACGCCACTGCGCCACCTCTACAACTTCTTCCCGGTCAAGGTGTGTGTCGTGCGTGTCGTGCGTGTCGTGTGTCTTTTCCTCCATACCCATGCGTCAATGGCAGACCTAACCCGCCACCGTGTTTACACACGCGGCAGATGGTCCTCGTGGCATTGCAGGCCATCTGCTGGCAGAGGTGCGT
>NW_004457323.1:546866-550637 GCF_000313135.1 Acanthamoeba castellanii str. Neff | reverse complement strand
CGAGTGCCCCTCCAGCACGTACCTGTTGATGCAGAGAGGAAAAGGGGAACGATTAGAGGGGGCTGGCCGCGGCACACGGCACACGGCACAGGCGTAGGAAGAACAGACCCGACAGCGTTGAACAGGCAGCTGTTGTCATCGGCGATGACGCGTCGGATGAGCACGCCGTCGCTGTTCAGCGGAGGCTCGTCTCGCGGCGGCACTGCGTGCGCAGACAGAAGAGGGACGAGTCGCACACACGCACTCAGTAAAGCTGAGTCACCCTCACACCGGCTCTGGTACCAGCGGCAGTCGTACCTGGTCGTGACACCGGTGGCGCAGCGGTGGAAGGCGCCGAGGCAGCTGCTTCGGTGCTGGCCGCTGGTGGTGGAGTGGTGGCGGGTACGCTCGTTGGAGGGGCTGGCAGGGAGGGTGGCTCCGCGGATCGCTCGGCGGTGATGGTGTCGCCGTTGGTCACCAGCGCGGGGAACACCAGCGCGTCTCCATCAGACACCAGGAGCGGCTTGGGTGGGTACCCCACCTTCACTACTCGCAGGAAGAAAAGATGAATGGCGATTATCACAGAATAAAGATGAGGAGCGTAGTACGTAGGAGATTGGAGGCAGGGATCGAGGTGGCTTGGGCGATGCTCTGCACGAAGGCGGCCCATCGGATGTCGGTAGGTAGGTTCCGTACGTTCTTCACCCCCTCGCTGCTCCTCACCCGCAAATTCTACGCATTAATAACAGATCAGTCGAAGCAAGAGATTTGAAGAGGTGCTTGCTTCAAATCTCTGCGAGATCCTCATCCATTTGGAACTGTACCATGCTGTTGTGGCCGTGCAAACCAATTCAGACGTGTAAAATCAATCAACGCTAGTGTCGACACGAACTCTTCTGCCGAACGAACTGAGGTGCTGCAAACAAAGTAGTTCTATTGACACCGTGGGCAAAGGGCATACTGACAAAACGTCAATGGGGTAGTGTTCCCCTTCTACGGCGTCGGGGCGGGAGGGTGACGGCCGCACACTTGGCGCTGCAAAGCCCAAAGGCGGTGTTGCAGCCGAGGATGGCCGGCGTTGCAGCAACTGCGAGCACTGTCCCGAACGTGACGCCCGCTGCGGAGTAGCAGGCAACGGCCAGGCTACAGCACCCCGTCTGGCATACACCGTAGAGGACCGGTCCAGCGGAGACCTGGCAGGTTGATGAAGCCAGTAGAGCGAAGGTGATCGCAAGACTAACGAGCTTTGTGTTGATCATGGTAGCGACGCAGTGTAGTTGAGCTGTCATTGTGTCTGAAGAAGAAGCTGAATGAGATGTACGTAGCTTGTGTCTCAACTAAAACCCAACGTGAAGTGTACAAGCACAAAGTGCCGCTGTGTGTGTGGAATGATTGGCATTTTTTGAGATCATAATTAACGGCTAAATAATCATCGTTGTCTTTCGGTGCCAGGGAAGGGAACCCAAACGAGCTTGACTGCGCTTCGAGTGGCAGTTGAGACGTGAGTGAAGCTTTGACGAGAGGAGCTAAGCGTCGATCGAGGAGAGAAGACGGAAAAAAGATCAACGTCCCTCGATTCACTTCTTGGTTCGCCGGCACAATAGGAGAAGACCTCGCCATTTCGGCCTTGGAACGCCCCAATCATCACCCCTTTTGGGCGTGGATAGTAATTTGTCACAATTCAACAAACCATGAGCCAGGTACCCTACTGCTTCCATCTGCATTCGTCCACATACGCAAATTGGACTTTGATCATTAGGACCATGAAGTCGAGAGATTGAACCATCAATCACTTGTTGCCTCGAATTGTGAAATCATTTTCATAGAGACGAAAGTCTAACCTGTCATCTCCTCCCCCCTCCAACCCAAAATCCATCTATTAACAGTCGGGCACCACTGATGCGGTCGAGGGCAATCGTGCCAAGTCGACGACCATGGTGGGAGGAACCGCCCCACGACCGTACTCGGTCGCCCCTGGCACCCACGTGGCGCCCGTCACGCCGCCACCAGGCGCCTCGACGCGCCCCAAGTCTGTCATCGTGCCCGGTGCCAGCGTCAACACGCTCAAGATGAAGGCCCTCTTCGAAGGAGGCGGCGGCAGCACCGCCACACTCCCACCCACCACCACCTCCTCCTCCTCTTCACCTTCGCCCGCCCTCTCAGCATCGACGATGTCAGCCCCCCACGCTACCACTTCCACATTCCCTCCACCATCGCCCAACAGGCCGTTGTCGTCATCGGCCATCGCGCCCACCACTGCGGCGGCGCCCGCGGCTGCGGTAGCCACGGGCGCGCCTGTGACCCGCATGAAGTCCTTCTTCGAGGACAAGGCGCGAGAGCAGCAGGTGGGCAAGGGCAGCGGCTCAGCCGCGGACCAGAAGAAGCTGGAGCTGGCTCGGAAGCAGGAGGAGCGGCTCATGAAGGACCGCGTTGAACGCGAGTTCTTCGAGACCGAGGAGAACTACTTCAAGAGCCTCGACATTGTCGTGGAGGTGTACGTCAAGCCGCTGCGTGAGGCGAAGATCATTTCGCAGCAGGACATGGACACCATATTCTCCAACATCGAGACCATCCACCAGATTCATCAACGGCTCTACCTCGACCTCAAGCCCCTCTTCTGCCCCGAGACCGAAGCGGTACGCGCACCACACACACCACACACCGCACACACCGCACACACTCACTTTCTTCCGTGCTTATCATACAGCCTGCCACTGCGCCGCAACCGGACGATTCTACACAGCCCAAGTTGGACAAGAGGCCTTCGTTTTACGATTCGGGTGCGTGGCCCCAAAAGCGCGGTCGTGTGAATCGACTCTGCCGGCTTGCGCTGAGACGTTTCGTTCTTTCTCCACTTCTTTTCTGCCACAGCCACCAAGTCAGATAGCAAGACGCAGAAGTCGCTGGGCGACCTTCTCCGCGCTTTCATTCCTTTCTTCAAGATGTACACAGTCTACATCAACAGGTACCCTCGTCCACGCCTGACACGACACGACACGACACGACACGACACGACACGACACGACACGACACGACACGACACGACACGACACGACACGACACGACACGACACGACACGACACGACACGACACGACACGACACAGCCAACGACACGACACGCGGCAGAGCAGTTGCTAACATGTCTAACGCGTGGGACGCGTCGACATCCTCAGTTTTGATAATGCCAACAAACGAATTACGGACCTCCAGAACTCGAGCAAGAAGTTCACCCAGTTCCTCAACGACTGCAAAGCGCGGCCGGAGTGCAAGAAACTGGATCTCGTGTCCTTCCTCATTATGGTGTGTGCTCCCTTCCTTCTTCTTCTACTACTTCTTCCTCGAGTCTTGAGCGTCATTCTCTTTTCGCAGCCAATCCAACGGCTACCGCGCTACGAGCTGCTTCTTCGCGACATCCTGAGGAACACGGCGGACGCCAGCGAGCACGCCAAGATCGAGCAGGTGTTCAACACGGTGGCGGAGGTCAACAAGCACGTGAACTCGGAGAAGGGCGCCTCCATCCTGCGAGCGCGGCTCTACAAGCTCAAGGCCGCCGTCAAGCACCGAGTGGATATTTTCAGTCGACCCGATCGGCGACTGCTGCGTGAGGGAGAAGTGATCATTCGCAAGGTACGTACCGCACAAACACACAACACACAACACACAACACAACACACACAACACACACGTTCAGTCGATCAAGCGTTGGTGTCGCTATGGAAATGATTGATTGACGCCTCGATCTATTTGCGTGTTGTGTGCCGTAACGTGTAGGTGGAGCGACCAAGCGAGAG
>NW_004457323.1:543895-546795 GCF_000313135.1 Acanthamoeba castellanii str. Neff | reverse complement strand
ACACCATATTCTCCAACATCGAGACCATCCACCAGATTCATCAACGGCTCTACCTCGACCTCAAGCCCCTCTTCTGCCCCGAGACCGAAGCGGTACGCACACCGCACACACCACACACCACACACACCGCACACACTCACTTTCTTCCGTGCTTATCATACAGCCTGCCACTGCGCCGCAACCGGACGATTCTACACAGCCCAAGTTGGACAAGAGGCCTTCGTTTTACGATTCGGGTGCGTGGCCCCAAAAGCGCGGTCGTGTGAATCGACTCTGCCGGCTTGCGCTGAGACGTTTCGTTCTTTCTCCACTTCTTTTCTGCCACAGCCACCAAGTCAGATAGCAAGACGCAGAAGTCGCTGGGCGACCTTCTCCGCGCTTTCATTCCTTTCTTCAAGATGTACACAGTCTACATCAACAGGTACCCTCGTCCACGCCTGACACGACCAACGACACGACACGACACGACACGACACGACCAACGACACGACCAACGACACGACCAACGACACGACCAACGACACGACCAACGACACGACCAACGACACGACCAACGACACGACCAACGACACGACCAACGACACGACCAACGACACGACCAACGACACGACCAACGACACGACCAACGACACGACCAACGACACGACACGACCAACGACACGCACACGCACACGGCACGGCACGGCACGACACGGCACGACACGCGGCAGAGCAGTTGCTAACACGTGGGACGCGTCGACATCCTCAGTTTTGATAATGCCAACAAACGAATTACGGACCTCCAGAACTCGAGCAAGAAGTTCACCCAGTTCCTCAACGACTGCAAAGCGCGGCCGGAGTGCAAGAAACTGGATCTCGTGTCCTTCCTCATTATGGCATGTACTCCCTCTTCCTTCTTCTTCTTCTCTTCCTTCTTCTTCCTCGGGTCTGGAGCGTCATTCTCTTTTTGCAGCCAATCCAACGGCTACCGCGCTACGAGCTGCTGCTTCGCGACATCCTGAGGAACACGGCGGACGCCAGCGAGCACGCCAAGATCGAGCAGGTGTTCAACACGGTGGCGGAGGTCAACAAGCACGTGAACTCGGAGAAGGGCGCCTCCATCCTGCGAGCGCGGCTCTACAAGCTCAAGGCCGCCGTCAAGCACCGAGTGGATATTTTCAGTCGACCCGATCGGCGACTGCTGCGTGAGGGAGAAGTGATCATTCGCAAGGTACGTACCGCACAAACACACAACACACAACACACAACACAACACACACAACACACACGTTCAGTCGATCAAGCGTTGGTGTCGCTATGGAAATGATTGATTGACGCCTCGATCTATTTGCGTGTTGTGTGCCGTAACGTGTAGGTGGAGCGACCAAGCGAGAGCTCGCGGCTCAATCTCGACCTCAATCTGCCGCTTCCGGCGCGGAAGTCAGAAAAGAACTTGTCGTCGGAGCGACGCAGCACGGTGGTGGGCCTCGACAAGGATTCGTTCATGACCCCCAGGAAGGCCGACTTTAAATCACAGTACTTCTTCCTCTTCGATGACTTCCTGCTCCAGGTGGTCAAGAAATCCAAGGTACTTGCCGCCTTCTCTTCTTTTCTCTTCTCGCTGGCGCACAACCGTACATTTCATTTTGGTTGACACACCACACACCTCACATACCACACATACCACACACACCACACACACCACACACACCACAACACAGAGCGACAAGTACATCTTTAGGGTGATGTACAACCTGCTCCACATCAACGTTCTTCTGGTCCAGCAGGGAACTCCCACAAGTACGTGTTCGTCTCTTTTTTTCCGTTTTCGTGTTTGTTGGACGATGCGTGGTTCTCTGGTGGCTGCTTTTTTTAATCAACACTGCTATTGCTATCGTGTTTGTTGTGCCATGAGCAGTGAACACGACGCTCGGTTCGAGTTCGTCGGCGCTGCTCGCCCCTGTCGGCGTGGTGTCGGGGTCGGGCACTCACCCGCTGCCGACTCGAAGCATGTCTCTCAAGAGCGTGGGCGTGAACGAGCCCCAGCGATCATCGTCGCCCGACCTCACCATGGAGGGAAGCCAAAACGGCGATTCGAACACAAACGTACTCACCACTTCGCTCTTGTGCGACTTGTGCGTGCACGTGTGCGTGTGCGTCGCGTGCGTGTGTGGTGTGTGTCGAAACGCGTTTGGCCCTTACGATGTGCATGCGCTCAGGGCGAGGATAATGATAATGGGAGTGGCGAGGCTGCGGCGATCAACTTGGAGAGTGAGGGCGAGATCGTGGACGATCCCGAGGCGGAGCTCATGCTCCTGTTGGTGGACCACAAGAGCAAGGACAAGATACACATCAAGTTCAAGTCGCGGCACGAAAAGGAGGACTGGCTGGAGCTCATCGTCAACGCCAAGGAGGAAATGGGTGCGGTTCTTTCTATTTCTCCTCTATTTATCGGTTATATTATTTGTTATTAATGTCTAATTTATCTTTTGGTCACGGCAGCCAAGCTGGGGCTGGAGGGACCCAAGGACCTGAAGGAGGAGGCAGTGGCGGAAAAGAAGGCCAAGGAGGAGAAGGAAAAGGAGGAAAAGGAGCTGAAAAAGGCGCAACAGGAGAAAGAGAAAAAGGAGAAGGAGGCCAAGATGGCTCAGCTGCAGGCCCAAAAGGTACACCACCACCACCACCACCACCACCACCACCACCAATTCATTGTTTGGGTGTGGGCTTGCCACTAACGCTCTCGACCTCAGGAAAAGGAGAACGCGATGTACAAATACGACCACATGTTCAAGGGCATCATCCTTCCGGCGCTCGCCCCCAGCCTCAAGGCCCAGACCGATGAAATCTGCAATTCTCTGGTGGGCGTACTGGCCGACAAGGACATCACCGAGCTGGGAGCCAAGGTAACTAATCAGTTGGGC
>NW_004457323.1:533233-543874 GCF_000313135.1 Acanthamoeba castellanii str. Neff | reverse complement strand
CCGGCATCCCGGAGAGCGCCCTGCGCGGCGGTCTGCACACGCTGATCGTGGCCTACGACACGACGAGCGCCCAGTCGCTCGAGACGGCCCGGGCCTGGATCAAGGAGATCAAGAAGCTTAACCCGCCCATCGTCGGCACCCTCCTCGCGTTCCATCCCACGCAGAGCACGGACGGTATCGCGGCCGCATCCTCCCCGCTCGCTGTTCTGCTGTCGCACCACCACCACCACCAGCCGCCGCCGCCGCCAGTGTGCTGATCTTGTCGCATTCGGGGGGTGCAGGAGAAGCAGTTACGGCTGAGGCGGGCCAGCAGGCGGCCACCGAGGAGGGCTTCGTGTTCTTCGAGTTGGGCAAGGTGGCGTCGGTCGAGGAGGACGCCCTTGACTCCTCATTCGAAACCATCGTGGAGAGGATCCTCGACATGAAGGAGGGCCACGGATCCGCGTTGTCTCCCGGTACATCTACATGCCATCCACTCGACTGCTCGGAAGCAGAATTTAACCACACACACAACACACAACACACGACACAAAACACGTGTTATCAGGAGGTGGCCACGACCTTTCCAAGCGACGAAGCGTCGATTTGCAAGAGGTGGACCTCAAGGCCGACAAGAAGAAGGAGGGCAAGCTCAAGGGCATCCTCGGCATCGGCAAGAAGAAACTCAGCCGCAAGACCAGCGTCACCGGCGCCAGCAACGGGAGTGGCGGGGGCAGCGGAGGAAGCAGCCCGGCTGGTAACTCGAAGAAGGAAAGCCGTGGCTGAGCGCACGGCCGTACCGCAGTGCTAAGCGCGCCCGTTGCTGTTTGTCGGCCGGTTACCGGCCAGAACCCGAGCACCGACGTCAACCTTATTTTTTTTTGTTGGCTGGGGTTGGCGGCGAGCTGGGCGATTATGATCGATGGTGGCGCTGGTTCCTAGGTTGGTGGACGTCGCAAGACGTCGGGCGTGCATCCGACTGGTCGCCAGTTGCCGAAGCTTCCTTCCTTCCTTGCCTTTTGCGGCCTGGTAACGTGCGCCGGAGCGGGACAAGAACCATGAAACTAGGAATGCAGACCAGGTGTTTCGATAAAATATTTCTGGAATCTGGTTGTTTTTACCGCCATCATTTTTGGAATATTTACTGTGCTCTTTTGAGTGGGCCACGAGAAAGGACAGTTGGTGTTTGTCCGTCGGCGGCATGGATGGCGCCCAGCTACCGGATCGGGAGCGTAGCTAGGCGTGTGGCACGGTGCCACGGTGGCACTGGCTTTAAAAACCAAGAACGCGAGCAGAACAACCAAGACACACCAACAACACAAGACGCACGCAGCAGAGCCCTAGGGAGATTCACCTTCCTCCATCAACTTTTCACAGCCTCTGGAGAAGATGAGCTCCTCTTCCACCACCTCGACCTCCGTGCAGAACACCCTCGGCCTCAACCTCTCTATTCTCGAGCTACTGATCAACTCCTCGGGCAAGATGCCCCAGCTCGTCCTCCTGCCCTTCGGCCACAGCGGCGGAGCCACCGCTGCCGTGGGCGTAGATCTCGCAGCGTTGGCCTCATCCGACCACCACCGAGCACCCGGCCTCATCATCAACAACCAGCTCGCCCACGGCACCACACCGACTCACAAGCGGGCCAAGCGCACGACGGGTCGCGTGTGCGGCCAGTGCGGCACGTCGTCCACGGTACAGTGGCGCAAGGGACCCGATGGCGCCACTTCGTACGTTCGCACCACTATAAAAATGTAGAAAATCAAGATTTCCTTTTTCCTGTTGTGAACAATGAACTTACCTACGTCTTCATCAACAGGCTGTGCAACGCGTGCGGTCAGCGGTACCACCGGCGAAAGGCCGCGGAGGAGCGTCAGAAGACCGGGCGGCAGCAGGACCTCCACAAGCTGCGCATGGCGGATCTGGTCCAGCACCACCACCACCATCACCATTTTCAGCTGCCCGCCGCGTCGTCGCCCTCGGGTAACCAGCAGCGCGTGCGCTTGCCCCACCACGAGCACAGCTTCACGATCGACACGTCGTCTCTCTCGCTTCGCCAAGTCAAGTACGAGCCGATGCTGTCGCCGGTCTCGTGCAGCAGCCCGCGATCCCCCGCCTCAGACTGTTCGAGCCCAGCCTCAGAGGTGGTCGAGCAGAGCGCCTCGAAGCGATCCGACATCTACTCCCTCCTAAACTGAGCCCGATTCGTGACCACCCACCAACCACAACATCGACGACGAGTGTACATACCGAGACAAGCAAGTGTGAACGATGTTCCACTTCCACGACCATAATCACTGAGTTGGAATAAACTATTCTCTTCTTCTCGTTAATGGGTGTTTTGTTTGACAAGCGGTTACTCGCCTACCGGATTAAACGAAAAGGACTATGTGGCTTCCTTTTTGGTCCGTTACAGTGAACCTCGGGTCACACCCCCCTTTCCATCATTCCACCAAGTTGTCCTTTCCGGGACTCATATGCGCTACACATGGCCAGCCAACAGATCCTGGGTAGTGAGTGCACTCACTATTGAGGTTATGGGTTCTTCTTTGTTTCTGATAACGGCCATCAGCCAGCTGTCCCCTCAACGACAAGGCTCCCTCCAGAACAAGAGGGGGCACTGGCACTCCCAAGTATGCCAGGAATGTAGTGAGGGCCAGCCTGATCGTCATTGGCGGCCCGATAAAAAAATTTGCGGCAGCCGAACAATCCAAAGCAGCTTCGGTGGTTCGGGGCACAATAAGGCAGGCACAAAAGCTCGAGCTTGGCCTGCCCGCCACAACCCCAAGCACACGCATCCAACACACACGGCCATGGCACAGCAGGTGACTGAGCACGAAATCACGCCCTTCCGGAGTGAGGAGGAGAATCAAGCGCTGGGCAAGCACCCTCACGCACTGGACTTCCAGTTCTCTCCTGAAGATTTGGTACACCCACAACCTCAGCCACGTCCACAAAATAATATATATTATTTATTGTATTATTAATATAAAAATATAATAATTATTATATAAAAATATTTTTTACCCGTGTGGGCTGCTCGCGACAGGCGTTCTTGGACAAGAACGGGTATGTGGTGGTAAAGGGCCTGTTCTCCGAGGAGACCTGCGAGCAGATGAAAAAGGAGGTCTTCGAACGCGCTCACACCCTCATGGGCGTGGAGAAGGACAACCACACCACTTGGGATGTATGTACACTCCCGCTTCATGCTGCACCTTTACTTTGGTTGAGCTGATGTGTGCGGTGGTGCGTGTGGTGTGCGTGTGTGCGGTTATGTGAGTGCAGCCTCTGGGTCCCATCGGATTCGTGGACATCTGGCACAACCCGACGTACTACGCCATGAGGCAGGACCCCCGCCTGTACTCAATCTTTGCGCAGGTGCTCAACGAACCGCACCTGACCGTCTCCATCGACCGCGTGTGCCTCAACGCTCCCACCGTTGTTTTCGACAGCGAAGGTACTATCAAGTCGTGCGCGTGCGCTCAGCAACCCACTAACACGCCACACGCCACACGCCACACGCCACACGCCACACGCCACACGCCACGCGCCACGCGCCACGCGCCACGCGCCACGCGCCACGCGCCACACGCCACACGCCACACGCCACACGCCACGCGCCACACAGGCAAGATGATCGCCGATTTCCCAGAAAGGCGAAAGCAGATCTTCCACATTCACAACGATATGAACCTCTGGTACTGGCTGGCTGGCTCCTCCTCTGCCAGGCCCAGCCTTGGCACGGCGTAGATATATGTGACCTCGTCTCCTCAATCGCTTCTTCTTCGCCCGCAGGGATCTCTCGGAGAACAAGTATCAGGCCGGCATTGCGTTGAACGATTGTCCCACCGGCGGATTCCAGTGCATTCCAGGTAACGACGACCAGCAGTGAGCCTGCGTGATATGATCGACCGACCACTACCCCAGCCCTGACCTCAACCAATGGAATGAGCTCACCGTTCACTCTGTGTCGCGCTGTGGCGCCACCCCGCCAGGCTTTCACAAGTTGGAGGATATCAAACGCTACCGCGAGGACTACGAAAACGGAAAGTTCGGCGAGCACCGAGTGCCCGCGGAAGATGAGACGTTCGTCTGGTTCAGGGACCAAGAAGCCATCGACAAGCGAGCCATCCAAGTGCCCATGGAGAAGGTTCACACACAACACACACGCACACGCACCACGCACCACACACCACACCACACACACACACACACGCACCACACATCACACCAGGCTCACATTAAATACGCGTGTGCGCCTGCATATCAGGGTGACATGGTCATCTGGTCCGCGCGGCTGCCTCACTCTGCCATGCCCAACATGTCGGCCGAGTGGCGCATCCAGTGCTACATCCGCATGATCCCCACGGCCAAGCACGAAAGTACGCCACCTTGGCCGCGTCTTCAGCACAACACACAAGCTTGGGCTCTGCCTAAGGGGTGTGGTGGGTGCGTGTGGTATAGCCTATACGGCGGAGGTGGCTCGCTCGTCGCGCGAGGGGTTCAAGCCGCGTCTTTTCTCCACAAGCAACGCCACTGGCGATGTCAACTTTGCCTGGGAGGTATGTGTTGACGTCGTGCGGTGCATTGTGTGCGTCGCAGTTGCTAACGTGCGATCTTTGTGTGAACGACGCAGGTGCCACTGCACAAGGCGCCCTCGCCCTCGTGGCTCGGCGAGAGGCTGCTCGGCTGGAAGCCCTGGACCGCCGCCGCCGAGTGATCACATCCTCCGCCACGAGTGCAAGGAGATGAGGATTTATGACGCATGAGCGAACAAAGCACAACAAAGTGAATGACGAAGAAGAGGAGGAAGAGGTGGTTCGGGCCGGCCTTGATCAAGGGATCAGGCGGTGGTCTCGGGCTGGGCCTGCACGATCAGGCGGCGCAGGCGAGGTTGGAGAGCACGGCCGACGGGAGGGCCTGCGAGGGCGACGAGGTCTGCACCACGATGCCGGCGCCCTGACTGGCGCCCACCAGCAGTGGGCCGAAGTTGAAGGCCACGTTGAAGACGTTGGTGTTGCCCTGTCGGTTGAGTTCCCACCACTGGGTGATGGTGGAGCCGGCCACGGGGAGGCCGAAGGTGAGCACGCCGCCGTTGAGCGGGCGCTGGCCGGTGTTGGTGATGGTGATGTCGAAGATCTGGAAGAACTGGTTGGGTCCCGTGGTCCAGCTGCCGCCGGCCGCCGCCGAGCGGGCCACGATGCTCACCGCGGCGTTGCACCCGGCCGCGGGCGAGGCCGAGGGCTGCGGAGTGGCCACGATTGTGGGCGAAGGCCCTCCCACGCAGTTGACCGAGACGAGGCGGGTCGTGGGCGGCACCTGAGAGCCGGCCGAGAGGGGCGTGCGCACGATGTAGCCGGCGCCCAGAGTGGCGCCCACCTCGATGTTGCCGCCGGGGTTAGCCACGTTGAAGAGGTTTGAGGTGGCGCTCTGTCGTGCGAGGTTCCAGAACTGGGTGATGACCTGTTCCTGATTGGGGGCCGTGTCGATGGCAATGACGGCCGAGGTGACCGGGCTGGAGCCGGTGTTGACGATGGGAAGGTCGTAGATCTGGAAGAAGAAGTCGCCCTGCGTCCACGACCCGCCCGATCGAGTGATCTGCGACACCGACAGCTGGCACGGCTGAGCTGTGGCTACACAGAAGAAGAGAGCGGCGAGGCAGGCTGAAAGCACGAAGAGTTGGCGCAGCATGATGCTTGAGTTGTTGTGGCGTGGGTAGCTGAGTGAGGCTTGTTTGATGAAGAAGAAAGGAATGGGCCAGCTGGTTTTATGGACCAGGCGGACCAATGGCGATGGTTGCATATGGCATAAAGCACCGCAGCCGTTCCCTGGGAACTGGCGCCGAAGCACACGCACCGAGAAGCGGAAGGAAGCCTGCAGGAGTGGATGTCAGTCGCTGCTTACACGACCCTTAAGTCTCAATGCGGGACCTCGGGCTGCACCCACCCATGCGCATTGTTCTAGTCGCTGCTGGCGGTGCGGCGATCACACCACTCCACGACTACACGAACTCTTCGCAAGCGCTAATAGTGACCGCCTACAGTGCTCTCCATACCACAATGGGCTCACGTACTACAGGCAAAACCTTTGCCTTGTCTGTCAATCGATAGACGAGTCTAGCTCAGCACCTGGAAGGGTGACAGGGCTTCGAGTCCCACCCCAACCTATGCAAAATGGGCCAAGCTTCATTGTAATAAAACAAAGTTACTTTGGCATTAATAAAAAGGAAGATGGAGAGGGATGACGAGTGGGATCGATCGGAGAAGGGCGAGCTCGATCATGAGCTCGATGATGAAGAGGAGGAAGAGGAGGATCGATCTAGCGAGTTTGTATCTTCATTCAAGCGCATGATGCCCGTCGTTGCGGCAGATGGCCCTGCCCTTGGCTCATCCGGCAGCGCTCCGTTCATGGCGGTTCATCAAATCTTGGCTATGCCGTCCTACCTCAGCCATACTGCTCCGACTCTGCCACAGCTTGTGGACGATGACGATTCGATCAACGATGGACCCCAACCTCCTGCACCAGCCCTGGACGAGGTGCATCAATCCAACATCAACTTCTTCAACCTTCCGCAGCTCCTCCAGCCATCGCCCGCTCGACGAGATCAAACCTCTTCTTCAACGCAGACTACATCATCATCCACATCTCCATCTTCATCTTCCGCTACGCCATCGAACACGACCACGACCGCTGCCACGGGTGGGCCGCGCCCTGGTCTGTTCGTGGCCACGTTCTATGGCAACGATCGCGACGTAGTCGCCCTGCTCCAGGCCGGCGCCGATCCCAACCAAACGGACAAGCACGGGTGGACGCCACTCGCTCTCGCCGGTACCCACCGACTCACGCGCACCTCGCGTTAGTCATGAATAGTGCGCTTATGAGTGAGGACCGTGTGTTGCGTGTGGCATGTGTTGTGTGTGTGTGGGTGTGGGTGTGTGGCGTGTGGCGTGGTGGTGTGGGTGTGGTGTGCGTGGGTGTGTGAGCCTGTGTCAGCGTCACGCGGTGACAAGAAGGTGACGTGGGTGCTGCTCAATTGGAACAAGGTCAAGGGCGGCCCGCTCGCCGATCCCAACATACGCGACAACGAAGGCTGCACCGCACTCCACCGGGCCGCGTTCGTGCAGAACGAGGACATCATGAAAATGCTAATCGCCGCCGGAGGTAGGCCGCACACGCACCACCGCATACACCACCGCACACGCGCACACACCACCGCACACGACACGCACGCGCATACATTTGGCTGTTGTTTGCTCATTAGAGGCGCTTCTGCTCGATATCAGCGGACGTGAATGTGCACGACGACAACGGAGAGACGCCGCTCCACCTTGCTGCCGAACGCGACAACGCCTACCTGATCTCCCATCTGCTCCAGTACGTGGGACCTTCGCTTTGCGCATTGAATACCACTCAAGCCCACCACTCTCTGCTCATGGTCGACCTCGTTGACACGCTGCACACGCTGCACAGAGCCGGCGCCGAGATTGATGCTCGGGATCGGGATGAGCGTACCGCGCTCCACTTTGCCGCGATTGCCGGTGGCGAGGAGGCCTGCCACGCGCTCATACGACGAGGCGCCGACCCCCACGCCCAGGACGTCGACCGCGAGACTCCGCTCGTACGGGCACCGCCCACCACCCGCCACCATCATCGTCCACTGCTTTATTGCTGACGTGTCATCAAACGACGCAGCACGCGGCCTGTGAGCACAACCAGAACGTTGTGGCCCGGGCCCTCGTGCTGGGCTACCAGGTGGCCGTCAACGCGCAGTCCAAACAGAGGAAGACGCCCCTACATCTAGGTACCAACGAGCGCTTGAGCGTTTGCGGTGGTCTGATATCTGGCATTCGTCATCGTCGTCATCTGCGTGGCTAGCGGCGGCGAGGGACAACTACGACCTGTGCGAGTTGTTGCTCGAGAACGGGGCCAATGTGAACGCGCGCATGCGCAACGGGCGAACCCCGCTACACTACGCAGCGGCCAAGGGCTTCGTGCGGGTCACGGCGCTACTGCTGCGCCACGGGGCCAACACGGAGATCAGAGACGCTCGGGGTACGCATGCCTGCCTGCCATACCACCATTCTCTGCATTCTTCGTACGAATGCTGACGTCAGGCTCTGTGCAGGGAAGGGCAAGACGGCCGCAGAGTGGGCGGCGATCAAGGGCCACCTCGAAGTCGAGGCTCTGTTTTCGGCGACCAACGCCGCCCCGGAGGTGGAGGAACGCTCCGACGATGATGACGAAGAGGGAACAACGAGCATCGCCGGCATGCGGCGCACTGGAACTGCGCAGGCGATCGACGTCGAAGAGCCCGGCGTCAGGGCTGCAGAAGAAGAGGTCGACCAGCAGGACTGGCGATACTGGCGGCTGCCCGTGGACTCAGTGGTCAGCGACCACGAGGCCGACCTCTAGGAGCCACCCATGAATTGAAGCCAAAAAGGTTCGATTGCCCATCTCTCTCTCTGCTTCTTTATTTTGGGTGGCTCGGCGTTGTGCGAGGCAAGCTGGACATGACATGAAGAAGAAGAAGAAGAAGAGGCGGAGGCGAAGGCCGAGGGTGTGCACTAAGTGCGCTGGGTGCCCTTCTGGAGGTGGATGTTGCGGACGAGGTCGCCCAGCAGGTTGTTGTCGTTCAGCTTCTGGGCGAGGTCGCACAGCGAGAGCACGCCGCACAGCTTGTCGTTGCGGTCGACGCACACGAGCCGGCGCAGCTGGTTCTTCTTCATGATGTCGAGGGCCTCGTCGACGGTCTGGTCCTCGTAGATCTTCTGCACGTTCTTCGACAGGACGTCCTTCATCTTGCACTGGTTGTAGTCGTGGCCCTCGCCGATGCAGCGGAGCACGATGTCGCGGTCGGTCACGATGCCGCACGGCTTCTGGTTGTTGTCCACGACCGGCAGCACGCCCACGTTCTGCTCCTTCATCAGCTTGGCCGCCTGCAGGATCGAGTCGTTCTCCTTACAGCAGTGCGGGTTCTTGGTGATGACCTGAGTGTGTGGTTGTGTGTGAGCGAAACAACAGCAAAAGATCACCTTAAGGTCAGGGAACCAAGGAGACGCACGTCGTTCAGCCTAAGAGTGGTGGTCATGTTTGTTGTATTCCTGGTCTGTGTTGTGTGGTGTGTAGGTGACTAGGTGTGCGTCCCTCTCTATTTTATACTTGGGCGGGTGAAAAGTCGCCAGGCAGCATACGACGGCCACCAGACCACTCCTCCACGTGCACGCGAACCTGCATGCACGCTTGGGTGCTGTGCCGCCGAGTTGGGCGTTGACACTCTTCGGCGGAACTTTGTGGCTCGGACTTGCCCACTAAAAACGAACGTCAGCTCGCGCAGGAAACGTGCACACATTGTGAAAAAATGATCCTTTTTTTTGCCTCTCCTCGTGATGTTTCAAAAAGCACTCTCTTACCTCTCCTTTGGGCTTCTTCAAGTCGTTGTACTTGACATGGGCCGTCGAGTAGCGGCTCCATGGCGAGCTCGACCACGACGATCGGGTTGGGGTCCCAAAGGCCGCACGGTGAGCGCCAAGCCACAAAGGACAGGTGGCGCGAGCATGCACGCCCCGGACCCTGTGCGGAGAAAATACACGAAAAGCTGCAGAGGAATCATGCGGCGCGGCCCCGTTCGTCTCGACTTCTCTCCACTGAATTTGGGTGTGGTTACAAGTGGTGTGTACAAGTGTTTTACTCCAATTTAAGTATCCGCAAGTCTTTCTCCTGTTCAGGCGGATGTGGCGGAGGCACTTACAATCCCCTCGAGCTGGTCAGCTGCCACTTCATTCTCCTTGACCTCTCCTACCTTGGCCTCGGCGATCTTGACCTCCTTCTCCCCCTCCTCTTCCTTGTTCTCGTCGACCTTGGCCTCGTCATTTTGATCATCGTTGTCGTTGTCGTTGTCGTCTGCTGCCTTCTTGTTCTTCCGTCTGGCGGCCTTCTCATTCTTGATGCGCTCCTGCTCGGCCTCGACGAACCGCTCCACGTTGTCGATCGCCGCCTGCGGGTCGAGCTTATGCCTCAGCAGGAAGCCCTGGAGGCTCGCCATCGACAGCCTCTCCTCGGGCACCAGCTCCGCGAACCGTCGCGCCAGCTCGTCCAACTCAGCTAGGCGCCCCTTGCCGTTGTTGTCGTTCTTCTTGTCGTCTTCGCTGTCGTCGCGTTCGTTCTTCTGGGCCTCCCACGGGTGGTAAAAGTAGGCGAACAGGCGGCGCACTTGGTCTCGGCGGGCCAGACCCACGTAGATCGCCATGTCCACGCGTCCCGGCCGGGTGAGCGCCGGGTCGAGCAGCTCGCGGTGGTTCGTGGTCATCAGCACCAGCGAGCCCTCGAACGCCACGGCACCGTCGAGCGCGTTGAGAAGGCCACTAAAGGTGACCTTGTTCTTGCTGTGCGACTGGCCGACATTCTTCGTGCGCTGGATGAAGGCGGCGTCGATGTCCTCGAGCAGGAGGATGCTGCCCTTGGGCATCTTGCGCAGGAACTCCTGGAGCGAGTCGTCGTCGAGGCTCGCGCTGGCCAGGCTGCACACGCACAGGTTGAGGCCCAGCTCGCCCGCCAGCGCCGTGGCGAAGCTGCTCTTGCCGCAGCCGGGCTCGCCGTAGAGCATGTAGCCGCGCCGGTGCGGAATGCCGCGCCGCTTGTACCACTCGCCCATGGCCAGGAACTCGC
>NW_004457323.1:528833-533031 GCF_000313135.1 Acanthamoeba castellanii str. Neff | reverse complement strand
TGATCCACCGCCCAAGGTAGCGCAGGAAGTGCTGGCCGGGAGCAGGGCCGAAGTGGAGCTGGGGCTTGGTGGCGGCCTCGGTTCCGTTCCAGCGGTCTTGGCGGTTGTCGCGCGTGGTGAGCATGCTCAGGTCGCGGCCGTTGGCGCGCTCAGTCTGGTGAGCGAGCCACTTCATGATCCACGCGAAGGCCTCGTCCTCCTTGCGCACCTCGAGCGACACGACGAACTCGCGCCAGAACCGGTCCCACAGCCACTGGGCCGTCCAGCCGACGTAGGCCGCGACCATTCCCACCAGGACGAGCATGAGGCCGCCCGAGAACACATCGTTGTCCGCCAGCGCGCCGATTCGACCGCGAAGGTAGGCGCCTGCCAGTTGTTCGGCCATCGATTGATGATGCTGACGTTGAGTAAGATGGAGGGATAGATAGGGTTGACTGTGTGGTGAAGATAAACTGATGGTTTGGCGACGTCGGTTGGTCGATTAAATACCTGCCCAGTCCCCGGTGCAACATGTTTATTTGTCGGGCTGGACAGGAAGCTTTTTCTCATTCTCACGAGATAATTCTCTGTGTATCGGGCAAACACACAGGCAAGAATATAATAATTAAATGGGATTTTTCTTATATTTACGTAGAGAGTATTTCTATATAATTAGATAGAGGTTTTTGTTGGATGAGGCCCACCACATATGTGGTGGGCCTCTCACAACTGGGAAGTGCTCTACCGTCCACCGCTCTGGCTCCTTCGTGTCTTCGCGAGGCTGTCGGAGGCTGCGGCGTCCACCACCGCCAGGACGGCGTCGGTCGTCTTCCGCCGCGGGATCCCGCATCGTGGACACCTTCAACGCCATCGCCAAGGCCATCTTTGGCACGCCGGCCGACCAGCAGGCCGAGGCCAAGGAGAAGCTGGCCAAGGAGACCCTGCCGGCCCAGCTGACCAACTTTGAGAAGCTGCTCGAGAAGAACGGCAGAAACGGCTTCTTCGTGGGCTCGAAACTGAGCTACACCGACGTCACCCTGTGGGTCGCGCTGCAGCTGGACTTCTCCAGGGTGGAGGGCAGCCGCGACCAGCTCCTGGGCGCCTTCCCGGCGGTGAAGAAGCTCGTCGACAGCGTGTCGGAGGGAGCGCATCAAGGCCTGCGTCGCCCGCGACGTCCACTCCACCAAGGCCTAAACCTTGCATCCTAATACAACGACTTCTCCTACAACTCAGCAATTCTGTGGTGCGTCTTTATTTTTGACGGGCTTGGGGTGGGTTCATTGGCCCTGGCCCTTCTCGAGGTGGATCTGGCGGAGGAGGTCGCCCAGCAGGTTGTTGTCCCTGATGTGGTGCGCGAGGTCGGAGAGGGTGAGCATGCCGCACAGCTTGTCGTTGCGGTCGACGCACACGAGCCTGTGGAGCTGCTTCTTCTTCATGAGGTCGATCGCGTCCTCGATGTTCTGGTCCTCGTAGACCTTCTGCACACCCTTCGAGAAGACGCTGTTGACCTTGCACTGGTTGTAGTCGTGGGACTCGCCGATGCAGCGAATCACGATGTCGCGGTCCGTCAGGATGCCGCACGGCTTCTGGTTCTCATCCACGATCGGCACCACGCCCACGCCCTGGTCCTTCATGATCTTGGCCGCCTGCAGCACAGAGTCGTTTTCCTTCAGGCAGTGCGGGTTCCTGGTGATGACCTGCACATGTGTAGTTTAACAAGCGTGAGCAGAGGTTTGTTAAAAAAAACGACCACTGGCAGTGAAAGGGTGTGCGAGCGTACGTCGGCTAGCTTGAGGGACATGTTGGAGTGTTGGTGGTGTGTATGGAGGAAGGTGGAGGGGTTCGGTGTGGTAGGTTTGTCGTGTGGTATACTGAAAAGGTCGAGAGGGCCATTCGTTTATGTACCCCCTAGGCCTGAAAAGTCGTCAGCGAGCTGGCCTCTTATCCGTGGGCTCCCTGCGGGACCGAGCCGGCGGACGCACGCGTTCACCACCGGAATTGATGAGAGCATGTCTCTTCATACAACAGCCCACCGAATTCCAAGAGGCCACATAAAAACCATCAGCTCATTGGGCACGCTCGGCCTACCGCAAAAAACAAAACAAAACACAAAAAAAACAAGGTGTAAACCAAAAAAGTTGTTTTGTTTTTCTTTTCTTTTCTTTTTTTTTCTTTTCTTTTTTTTGTCTTTGCCTGGTTGTTGGGCGAGAGGTGCGGTGTCAGGGGAACTTGTAGGGCGAGAAGATCTCGGAGAGGAGGGTGGAGGGGAGGTGTCTCTCCCAGTCGAAGCCGCGCCACGCGCCGAGGTTCTGCTTCACGAATCGGATGCACTGGTTCCGGAGCGACATCAGCTTGTTCACCACCAGCTCCACTATGTAGCCCTCCTGCTGTTGCATGTTCACCATTTGGTCAGTGTGGGCGGTGTGCGGAGTGTGCGTGTCGCATCGTTGGGCGTGAGTACCTCGCCGGGGGCAGCCTCGAAGCTCACGTAGAGCTTGGACCCGTCGGCGCTCGCCACGATGCCGCTGATCTCGAGCGTCTGCAGTCGGTCCTCGATCGCCATCGCCTGCTCCTCGCCGCCGTTATCACTGTCGCTGTCTTCCTCCGACTCGGAAAGAGACATCGCGGCGGCGCCTTCCGAAGAAGCGGAGGAGCCGGAGGCCGAGAAGTCCGTTTCCGCCGAAGCGATCGTCATAGGTGCCGAGGGCGGCGACGTCGACACCAGAGGCGGCAACGCGGTGGCGGTGACAGCGGCGGCGGAAGCGTAGGCTCGGAGGGCGACGACGCAGGGGAGCGACTTGAGTTCGATGGCCTGTCGCAGTTTTCGCTCCAGGTCGAAGACGTGGATGAGCTGCCCAGCGGTGCAGGCAACCAGCAGACTGCTGCCGGTCTCTGTGGCGCTGCTCGTGGAGATGAACTTGACCGACGACATCTTCTGCCCGCTCTCAATGTCAAGCTGATCACGCCATGTTATTTCTGCGTATTAATAGGCGCATACGACACACGGCGCACACGACACGACACGACACACGGTGAGATGCGAATGTTGACGAGAGAAGTGGCTTGAGGTACCGGGAACGGGATATGATGTGGCGTGCGCCCAGGGAGCAATGTCGCGGCTCCACAGGTAGTGGAGCGGATTCGGGCTCCAGTCCTCCTGTGCGAGGGGCGTCGGGAGGGTTTGGTCAGGCCATTGGGACGGGCTGATCACAGCGAGAAGCAGAGAATAGAGAGGGAGGTGAGTACGTCTCCAGGGTAGGCGAAGATGAGCGTGGCGCCGACTTCGCAGGCCACAGCAAACCGGTAGGGTGGATGCGGCTCCCACCAGACCATGTTGCTTCCGTTGCCGTCCGAGACTTCGTCACCGATGCTGTCGGACGAAGAACGTGTGAAGAGCGCAACGCAAAAGAAAGAAGACGAGCAGCGAAAGAGAACACGACGGAAGAAAGAATGAAAGAGAGAGAGAGAGAGAGAAGGGGGATTGGTGGGGGGGGGGCACTTACTGCGGGACGACGTGCTTGAGGTGGAAGCCATTCTCGCACGCTTTGAACACGTAGAACTCTGGTCTGTCTCCTGTGGAGTGCGAACCGACGTGCTAAGGCGTGAGTGCTTGCCACGCGAACTGAGCGACGGTGCGTGCGTGCGTGCGTGCGTGCGCGTGCGTGCGCACCCACGGCCACCATCCACTGAGCGTCGGGGCTTAGAGCAGCAAAATTGGTCGCTCGGCTCAGATCGATTGTCGTCGTGGTCGTCAGCTCAGGAAACTTGAACACTGTGTGCAATCCGCCACACGCCACCCTCTTGGTCAATAGCTGCTTTGGCGGAACGTGGCTCCGTCTGGAACACGATAAGAGAGCGAAAGGCGCTGCATGCGCACCTTTGAGGACTTGGTTGTTGGAGCAGACGATGACGCGGCGTTCGTCCCCTTGGTGGAAGCCAATGATGGCGTTGACCATACGCGAGACTGCGACCAGAAATAAAAAGGGGAAAAAACACGAAATGTGGTGTTAGCGCCCACTCATACATGGTCGGGTTCATCCAAAGCGGCGGCGGGGTACAGGGAGCTATGGTGCGGTTCAACAGCTCTTGGTGCCCCTTGGCGATGTCCAGCACGACCAGCCTGAAGTGGCCCGCACGTTAAATCGCACACGCACACGCACACGCACACACACCAACCCATCCCCAGAAGGCTGCGCGTACTTGCCGCCATCGGTGCCGA
>NW_004457323.1:526276-527315 GCF_000313135.1 Acanthamoeba castellanii str. Neff | reverse complement strand
CATCAAAGTCCTCGGTACCGAGCCTTTGCAAGGCCGTTTCTTTGAGTCGTCGTTGACACCAATCTCACCCGCATACGGCCAGCCGTTGACTATCGGTTGGCGCCCGAGCACCCGTTCCCTGCGGCGCTGGAGGACGCTCTTGCGGTCTACACTTGGCTTATCGACCCGCAAGGCGGGGTACCCCGTCCTCTCTCTCTCTCTTCACTACCTCCCCTCCTCCAATCGCGGCTCATACTCGACCGGCCGCTCGCAACGCGCACAGGGCTATCGGCCCCAAAATGTGGTCATCGGCGGGGACTCGGCCGGGGGCGGCTTGACACTTGCTACCATGCTTCGGTGATCGCCGCACTCCTGCTTCCACTCCCGTTGCGCCACATCGGAAAAGCTAGTACTTGACTAACTGATTTGTATTTCAAATTTTGCCAGAGCGAGGGACCAAGGCCTGCCGCTGCCCTCGGCTATCGTCTGCCTGTCTCCCTGGGTACACACCACACCACACCACACCACACCGGCTAATGAAGTGTTCCCAGTAACAAATACTCATTGATACTTGTGCGTAGGTGGACCTGGAATGTCGAGGCGAGAGCTGGAAGAAGTACAAGTCCTACGACTACCTCTCCATGCCCGAGACCTTCAACTGTCCCCAGGTCCGTTCGCGCCTTCCTCGCCAGGCACCGCACACCTTTGCCGCACCTCACAGACATTTGTTACCAACACTTGCACGCTATGCTTGAGCAGATGTACGCGGGCAATCATCGGCTCGACCACCCACTCATCTCGCCCATCAACGCTTCCCTGGTCGGTCTCCCGCCTCTTCTCATTCAAGGCACGTCGCACTCTGTAATCAAACATAAAATATCTATTTCTTTTTATTTATTTATCAATTTTTAATATTAATGATGGTTTCGACCGCAGTGGGCGAAGTGGAGGTGTTGCGGGACGAGGCAGTGATGCTCGCCGAGAAGGCGAAGCGAGACGGTGTCGACGCCACCCTCGAGATCTACACCGACATGGTGCGTCCTGGAGTCCTCACGCCCTG
>NW_004457323.1:507813-526200 GCF_000313135.1 Acanthamoeba castellanii str. Neff | reverse complement strand
CATGAGCACGCTGCGTTTGGAAGAGTCTGCAGGTGGTCTAGCGCGTTGTACCTCCTTGCCCAGACGCTCACCTCCCACGTCGACGCCTTCGTGCGTGGCCAGGAAGCCGTGGTTGGACTTGGCGATCAACTGTGCTCCAGCGTGAAGAGGGTGAGCACTCCGTCTTAAGAGAGAGGGAGAGAGAGACGAAAGGAGAACGTACGACAGCAAGAGTGTCTCCATAGGTGGCGGTCAGAACGCCAGCGACGCGCACCAGGTCGCCAACACCTGCAAGCCATTGACCAGAGCACGACGAGAATGCACACGCGTGATGAGCAAAGAACGGGACAAGACCAAGCACGAACCAGAGGTGGAGGGTTTACCGCCATGAAGGCCATGTGCAAGGACAACGAGGTGGGTGGCGGAGGAGAGCTTGGACGTCAGCGCTTGCTCGGCGTCGAGGGCCGTCTGCTCGTCTTCAGGTCGGTCGTGGCCCGTGGTGTTGGAGGAGTAGAATCGCGTTGGCACGAAGTTCATGCTACGCGAGAGCGAGCTCCATCCCCAACCTCCTTGAGACGAGGTGGTGGTTGGGGCAGAAGAGGACAACGACGATGGCGACGACGAGTAGAGCGCCGCAGAGAGGTCGTGGTTGGTGTTGTGGTCCTCAGGGTTGCCGTCGAATGTGCGTTCGTCGATTCCTCGAGCAAGCTCGTAGCGGGGAGATGTAGCCGCGACATCATTCGCCGCCGAATGAAGTGCTCTGCCCACGACATGCATGTCTTCCCCTTCTGTTTCTGTATGTGGACGTGGGTCTTCTTGCTCCTCTTGTTGCTCGTGATGCTCGAATTGAAGTGTTTCGTCCTCAAATTCTACAGATTTAGGCGATTCGTGCGAGGGCAGGGTTTCTTGGGTTGTGTCTTCTAGTGATTGACTTGAATCAAGGGCCGACGCGTCGGTCGGCGACCCCAACATCCCTACAGCTCCCTCATCCATCTCGCGGCAAGATCGATTCTCCCACGTCAGCCCCACAGCAGTCCCTATTCATTGGGAGGAAATCAAAAAGAAAACTCCAACCTGGAGAGACCAGTGGTGCGGAACTCCCTACATTCCAAACATGTCAACATTCCAATCATTCTTCCCGCACTTGTTGAAAAGATAGCCACAAACAAGGGAGTTGTCGTCATCACGACACCGAGGTCCGAAGAACCACACAGTCGCACGGGCGGTGGCCCAGGAAAAAGTGCGGAAGGGGGAAGCTGCAACCTCTCTTGTTTCTGGTGTCCCTCGTCCCTCACGTCCCAAGCCTACGTCATGTGCGTGGCCAACCGTCCCAAGGCGAGGAGCGGTAATGAAGGGTCGCGGAGTGCATAAGAGCGGCGTGAGTGCGCAGTTCACATCACACTCTCACCCTCGCACACAACCAAGCGTCGCGCGTACCCTACCACGTTTCTTACGCCATGACCACCATCGCCTACTCCAGCCCGGCCTCTGTCTTTGCCACCACCGGGGACGACAGCGCCCCGACCCTCATGGACAGCCTGCTTGGCGGGCTCGAGGCTGGCTGGTTCGAGCTCATGGACGCCCTCACCTACGGCTTCGAAGATAAGGCCTACACGCCAACGGACCCCGCCGGCACCTTCTCCTCGTGGCTCATGGATGAGAACTAGTTCGCCCAGGAAGGAGAAAGGAAGAGAGCTCTCAAGCTTGAAAGAGAAACGACGGCGACCCAGCTCGTTGAGGCAAGGGACAGAGTGGCCCAGACCAACACGAGCGCAGCCACCTTCATCAATTGTTTGTAAATAAACACAATTTTGCGACCATTTCCGTCTTGGGGAACCAGAAAGCTGGAAATGTTGGGACCTTGGCCGCCTCAGTCAACGTTGGTCAATGAGGAAGTCTACAAAGACCAAAGAAGAGGATCAATAAATTGGAAGGTGGCGGTGGGCTTGGAAGTGTGGCACGTAAAGAGTTTCGGTAAGGTATGTTTCTATTTGTTTAGATGGTGATGTACAATAGTAATTACAAATATGTGTATGGACATGGTGTTGGGACAGAGAATAGAAATAGAAATAGTTCCCACGGCTGGCTGCAGGTCCTGCGTCCTCCTCCCTCGTTGAAGGCGCTGACCCGAGTCGTCGGGGAGATGTCGAAATGTAGAAGGCCCGTCGTTGGTGGTTTGGAGTTGAGCTTCCCTCTCGCGGTGTGAAGTTGTGAGCCGCTCTCGTGTCGTTGCCTCTGCATCGACACAGGCGGCCCGTCGTCCGATGATGTTCGGCGCGGTTGGGAAGGCGATCGGTCGCGAGCTGCGTGTCGTTCTTCGTCTCTCAGACGTCGTCGCAGTCGGGTGTCGGGGCGTCCACCACTCGCGCTCTCGCACGGGTGGAGGTGGTCGTGGTAGTGGTGGTCGTAGTTGGTACATCATGATGGTGGCCATCGGCCGATGCGCGCTCACTCGCTGTCGACGGCGAGGAGGAAGGGGTGCGACTGGACCTCCGCGGTGGTGGGCCTCTTGTCGGGTCGGGTCTTGAGGATGCGGGTGACGAGGTCGCGCGCGCTCTGGGAGACGAAGTTGGGGAAGGGGTGGACCATGCCGACCGTGGTGCGCTGGAAGATCTCCTTGAAGCTCTTGGCCTGGAAGGGGAACGAACCGCAGAGGAGCGCGTAGAGGATGCTGCCGAGCGCCCAGGTGTCGACGGCGACCGGGTTGTAGGGCTGACGCAAGATGATCTCGGGCGCGACGGTGTGCGGCGAACCGCACCACTTGGTGAGGGGCTTGTCGGTCTCGAAGCGCGTAGCGAAGCCAAAGTCGCAGAGCGAGACCTCGAGGCTGTGCTCATCGACGAGCACGTTTTCGATCTTGAGATCGCGGTGGGCGACCTTGTTGTTGTGGCAGAACTCGACGGCGTCGACGATTTGCTTGAAGATGACGCGGATGGTCTCCGCCGAGAGCGGGCGGTTCTTGCGGATGAAGGTGTAGAGGTCGCACGACTTGTGCTCGAAGACGAGGAAGACGCGAGCCTCGTCCTCGTAGACGTCGAGGAGCTGGATAATGCTGGGGTGGGCCTGGAGGCTCTGCAGGATGTCGATCTCCTGGTTGAGCTCCTTCCGCTTTTCCTCGGAGAGGGCCTTCTTCTCGACGATCTTCACCGCCACCTTCTTGCTGGGCGAGTGGCGCGAGAAGCCCAGGTAGACCGAGGCGTTCGAGCCCCGGCCGAGGACCTTGTCCGAGAGGAGGTAGTTGCCGAGTACGGGCATAGTCGGCTGCTGTTGTGCGTGCTGCATCTTTTCCGAGATTGAAGTCGAAATTGTGTGTGGTGAAAGTTGTGAAGTTGTCTGATGCGTTGTGCAGATGTGTTGTGCGAGGAGTCGAAGATGTGCCCGCTACGTGGCTTGTGTTTGTGTGTCGAGTTTTCTTCTTCTACTTCCGACTAAAAGGGAAGCGCGAGAGACCAGAGGTGGCACTCGGTTGTGTGCGTGTCGTCGGGGTCGTGGAAAAAAGTTCGAATTGTGCCGCTGATGTGGCGCCGCCTTTTATGCCGCCCAATTTTTCCCGCCGTTTCTAAGAACCGGATGGAGTTGGATGAAATTCCATCCTGTTTCCTGGCAGCGACCGGGCAACGTGCCTCCGGATACGCCGTTGCGGGCGACACGAGTGGCGGGAGCCGGGATTTCGCCTGATTTGCAGGTTTGTGGCGGTCGGTTGCTCGGAGCGTTTTCGTGGCGCGGAGACACGAGCGATTTCCATGGAAATGCGATGCTTGCTTGTCAAGAACGTCGAAAGAGTGTTGAGGTTGGCGTGATTGTTGGGGCGTGATCGGTCCCACAAAGGAGCCCAAGGACACAACGTCGTCGATCTGGGTGCTTGGTGTGCACGACCCCAAACAAGGCAAAAAGACGCCAAAGTCTCGGCGCCGCTCTGTGTTTGCGGCGAAAGCCCATCAGCTCGCCCATTTGATGAGGCTGTGCCTCTGCGGGCCAGGCACGCCGCACACGCCACAGCTGGCTCCCCAAACAACAACCGCGCCAACAGAGGAAGCGATAGGCCAAAAAAAGTTCCCATTCTGCCGGTTGGTGCGTGTTCCCCTCACACCCGAGACCAAGCGTGCTGCCAGAACAAGCGATCTCCGTTAGGTCGGGAAAATGTGTGCGAATCGCCACATTTCGGGGATTTCGATTCTTCGCTTGCCTCTTCCGCCTTACGAGTTGCACGATTTGTGCTTCGATGGAGACTATTTAACGAAATAAAATACTCTTTTATTTTTTGGGGCAACACCCCCAAAGAAGATGGCCCTACAGCTCCGCGATCGCATTGCCAAGGACGGCCGCAACCTGGGCCGAGGCATTTTGAAAGTCGATGTATGATGTTGTTCTCCGCCCAGTAGAATCCGTTCACTGATCGCCGTTGACAATTTAATTTATCTCATCTCCGCAGGGATTTATCAATCACATGATCGATCCTGTTTTGATGCGTTCATGTGCTGGCGAGCTCGCGGACCGGTTCAAGGTACCTTTACCTCTTGCCACAGAAACGTACATCTCGCGTTCTCACCTCATCCTTGTTCTCCTGTGCAGGGCATGGGCGTGACCAAGATCCTCACCGTGGAAACCTCTGGCGTCGCCCCTTCACTCATGACTGGTGCGTCATTCTTCTAAGATTGGATGGAGCCTGTGACTTTGTAGCCTCATATCATCATTGTCCATGTGAGTGTAGGCCTTGAGTTGGGTTGCCCCGTCATCTACTGCCGTTCTGGCAAGCGCCCCATTACAATGGACCACTTCCTCACCACAGAATCTGTTTCTCACACGGTCCGCTCCTTCTTGTTCCCGCCCTTCCCTCACGCACTCACTCACGCAAATACAGAAAGGAGGGTCTGTGTCACTTTTTGTTTCACAAGAGTACCTCAAGGCTGAGGACAACGTACTCCTCATCGACGACTTCTTGGGTGCGCACTCCGATTGTGGAGGTGAGCTCACCTCTCCGTGTATCATGACCTCACTCCTCTGTCGCACCTTTCTGCCACAGCTTCCGGTACCACCATTCGAGCGCTCATGAACCTCATCGAGCAAGCTGGCGCCAAGCTGGTGGGCATCGGCGCCCTTGTGGAAAAGAGCTTTGAGGTATCGCTATGACTTCTCTCCTCGGCAATGCCCTCGTATCTGACGCCCCTACCTGCATGCACCAACAGGGCGGTCGCGAACTCCTTTCCAAGCTCACAGAGGTGCCAATTGTGTCCTTGGCTGTGATCGACGGCATGGAGGGTGATGCCATCACTTTTGCGCCCCTTCCCGCCACGCAATAGAATTCAGGTGCTCACCAACCTCAACGTCTCGCAACGGTCACGTGAAAGGGCGCCAAGAGTAAGCAATGGACCATTTTTTCTTTAGATCTTGGATTTGTTTATTTTTCTTTTCATTGAGTTGTGATCGAATGAGAATGAGCAGCCGCCTATGTACAAGCCAATCCTCCTTCTTCTTCTTCGCCTCTCCTCTCGTTTAGGGAGACTCCTTGCCTACTGCTACACGACGAATGGACCTCACGGTGTGGTTCTCATGCTGAATGTTCTGTTGAGAAAAGAAGCGAATGCGAAGGAATTAGACGCGAATGAAAGGAAGGAAATGGAGGAGATTAGGGAATAGACGTACGGTCTGCTTGTTGTTGAGGAAATCGACCTGGTACTGCCACTGACCGCTCTTGACGGCGCGGACGTCGCACATGCCGGGGTTCTTCTTGTAATCGAGGTATGCCTTCTCGACGACGTCCGAGGCCGTCGCATCGTACGGAAGCCAACGGCTACCTTCCTGGAACTGCCAGTAGTGATCGTAGCCGGCGGGCGTCAGCTTGGGCTCGGACGACTTAGAAGACGAGGACGACGATGAGGAAGAGCGCGACGACGAGGAGGATCGAGTCGAACGAGAAGACGGCTTCTTGGCCTCCTTCGCCTTGGAAGAAGACGAAGAGGAGGATGAGGAGGAGCTGCTGCTGCTCTTGGTCTTCTTCTTTTTCTTGTCCTTCGACGACTTCTTGCTCGATCGGCTGGGCGATTTCGAGCGCGACGACGAAGAGCTCGACTTCCTCTTCTTGCTCGAAGACGACGACGACGAGGAGGAGGACTTCTTCTTGGGGGCCTTCTTCCTCTTCTTGAGACCGAGCTTGTACTTGCCCGAGCTCGAGAGACGGTAGCGCGCGCCCTCGTGCCTCAGAATGCCCTCATCGACGGCGTTCTTCAATGCGCGACGGAGGAAGATCTTGAAGTTATCGGGAAGGTTCTTGCCGTAGTTGGCCTCGATGTGCTTGGCGATAGCGGGGCCGCTCGAGCCGGTCCTCTCCTGAAGATGGACGAGAGCGTTCGCAATCATCCTCGCATAGGTGGGCTTCCCGTTGCGCTGCTTCTGGGTCAGCTTCTTCTTGGGCGTGGCCGCGCTCTTGGTCGCCGCCTCCTTCTTGGCTTCCTCCTCCTTCTTGCGGTGGCCGACCACCTGCGACGGCTGGAAGGCCGGCTGGATGAGCGACACGTAGTCCGTGGGCTCGCGCTTCACCTCCTTGGCCCGACGCGGGATGGGTTCTCTCGGCATGGTGGTAGTGTGGGCGGGGTAGGGAGGAAAGTGATTGTAGGTGGGGAGAGTGCGAATAAAGAATAAAAGACAACAGGAGGAAGGGGCAATTTATCCGTTACGGTGGACTGACCAGCTCCCAATCGCAGCACTCAAACCCTTCGAAGAAGGCAAATGACGAAACGGCAAAAGCTTATTGGAATGGTTTGTGTTTTTGTGTTTTGTGGGAGGTGCAGTTCGAGTCTCACTGTAGCGAAATTTAGGTCTGTGGGAAACTGCCAAACGCACGTCCTGCAGCCCCAAGAGAGGACCGGAAGACGATAGCACAACACGGATCGAGAGGAAGTTGATCTTGACTCAAAGGGAGTACGGCGGGGGAGAGCAGCCGCTATCGTGCAAGGCCTGGATGGACCTTATCCAGCGACTGTATGACATTTCGAGAAATCACAAAAATATGTCAAGGAAAATAAAAAGGAAAATTAGGGACAAAAATAGTTCACCGAATTTGGTCTGTGCGTGGCGATCAAGTGCAGGACCCAGCCGCGATGGGAGGAAGGAATTTGCAGTGATGAGGGTGTCTGCGTGTGGCCTTCAGGCCCTAAATTGTGTTAGTGAGCGACTGGGGAGAAGGCGGAGTGGCATTAGAACGGCCGCGAGCCCTCATTCATAACGTAAGTACCCGAAATTCGATTGGGAAGATTTTCGACATTTTCGATTTCAAATGAAAACGTTCGAGACAAGAATAAAAACAAATTAAAAAAACACACGAGGCCTAAGGATGGATCTCCTCTTGGCCGGCTACGGCAGCAGCGACGACGAAGATGAGACACAGAAGGAAGATGTGCAAGCCGCAGCTGAGGCAAGGTACACGCGATTGATGTTTCCGTTATCATTTTATTCTAATCCCCCCCCCCCAAATCTACCTCCAGTACGCCATCGCCCAAGCCCTCCTCATATCTCTTCTCCAAGTTGCCAGCGCCTTCTTCTTCGGCCACGGCCTCTGCATCTTCTTCCCTCTTTTCTCGCCTACCGCCTCCCTCTGCATCATCGATATCGAGCAGCATCACAAAGGATGAAACTTCGAAGGGCAAGGGGAAGCGCACGGTCTCGCTGATGCTGCCCATCTCCAAGGAGGCCCTGCGAGGCAAGTACGAGGACGAGTTCATGCACCAGAGCGGACCCGCCCTCCCCGAGGCACCCAAGCCGTCGGGCCTCTCTGCGCTCCTGCCGGCACCGAAGAACCCCACCCCAGCCAAGCGCCAGCGCATGGCCACCCCGGCCGCAGTGGTCCGACGTCAGATGGAGAACGCGGAGGACAAGAGCGACTCGAGCACAAGCACGCCGAGTAGCGACAAAGGTGAAGCGGCAAAGCCCGCAGCATCGACAACAACAGGAAACGAGGGACAGGGCGCCCCTCGACAGCCGCCGCGTTCGCTGCGTGCAGCACCGTCTGCGCCGTCCTCTGCCCACCATCCGCACCAACAGACCGCCGCGCCATCGCCTGCTCCCGCTCCCGCGCCCGCAGTAGAGTACGCTGCCGCAGGCACATACGACGCCGCCGCATACGGGGCCTACCCGGGCTACGAGGCCTACTACCAATACGGCTACCAGCAACAGGGATACGCGCAGGTGAGAAGCGCCGACACCTTCAGTTTCTGCTACGCGTTGCTGCTACGTGCCGCTTGCGGGAGGAGAAGTGCTAACGTTACCCAATCCGTTTGATGCGCACCAGGCCGGGTGGGACTATTCTCAGCAGCAGCAAGCGCAGCCTCAGGCCTCGTTGGGCGACTTGCCGGAGCCTCCACCAGAGGTCTGCAGCATCTTCACAACTCTTCTCGATCACCTGGCTGTGCGCCATTTACTCATTACCCCCCCCCCCGTCTACAACTTGCAGTTTACGCGAGAATGGGAGCACCTGACGAAGGGCGCCAAGATCGTGGACGTGAGCCAGGCCCAGATCACCGACAAGACCGGCTGGAGCAAGGAGTTCATCCAGGAGAACCTCGCCAAGGCCACTTCGGTACCTCTCCCCTTCCAGCACGGCACGACGACACGCATGGCTCGACTCAACAACAGCTCGTGGGCTCGAGCCTTGCTGACGTTCGTTCGTTGTGAACGGTGCACACAGAGTGTGTCGGCCAAGGATCGTCCGATGGGAATGCAGAAGCGCAAGCACCAGATCACGTCGCTCGCCTACGAGGCCAAGCAGAGGGAGATGGAGCTCCTCAACCAGCGCGCCAACGCCCGGAAGACAAAGTCCGAGACCTGGGGCAAGTACGGGTGGTAACGCTCAGTGGACCTCAAGCTTTCTCTCGTACGCCCTCCTTGCATTGTTGATGTTTTTCAATAAACAGTGACCTGGAGGCAGCATGTTCGGTGGTGATTGGGGCGAGCCAACGTTTGACAAAACAGCGGCGAAATCTCAATGAAATCTTATATACACACACGGGAAATGCCAGCGTCGGCCACAAAAACGGTACAGCTCAGCACTTCCTCATCTTTCAGCACACCTTGCACCACCTCACACCTTACCTATCCATTCCTACTAGTAGTTCGTTCATCAACAAACAATGTCGGCTGAAAGTTTGGCAACTGCTTCTCTGCTGGCCAGCAGTGGCGCCTGCCTCAAGAAGGACTGCGCGCAGGGGGGCAAGCCGGCCCCCAAGAAGGAGGAGGACTACACCGGCATCATCAAACGCACCCGTCCGCTGACCGAAGTCACCCGGGCCGACGTCACGCTCGTCGAGTTCACCAACATCGACTGCGACGGCGCGCCCATCGTCGACGCCTTCCCCTCCACCGGCGTCGTGTCCGTCCTCGCTGGTACCTCCTCCCTCAATCGCACGCACCACCGCACACGCACCACCGCATGCACAGCCGCTTGGCGACGTCATGACACTGACCCATGTGGAATGCAGGAATGCAGCTGGTCAAGTCGATGGGCCTGCCGCTGGTGGGAGTGCTGAAGTCCCTCAGCATCCCCTCGGTGGCGACGGTGCAGTGCGAGCAGCCCTCCCACCCGGCCCGCATCTACGGCAACCGCGGCATCGTCATCTTCGTCTGCGAGATCAGCCTCGACGAGGTCGTGGCCCGGTCCGTCGCCGACCTCATCTACGACTTTGCTCGCAGGCACCGCTGCCCTATGATCTACACCGTCGAGGGCATGGCCACCGGCGACACGTACTTCTGAACCCTACTCGCTTTATTCGATCAGCTCTGGAACTGACACACGACACGACACG
The DNA here is from genome assembly GCF_000313135.1 of Acanthamoeba castellanii str. Neff. Lineage (NCBI taxonomy): Eukaryota > Discosea > Longamoebia > Acanthamoebidae > Acanthamoeba > Acanthamoeba castellanii. The sequence continues at coordinate 516,427 of NW_004457323.1, read as the reverse complement.
ACACGACACGACACGACACGGCACGACACGACACGGCACGGCACGGCACGACACGCACACGACACGACACGCACAGGATCAAGCTGGAGTCGGGCGAGGAGGTGTCGCTGGCGCAGGAGGACGGGGAGGGAACGGCGGAGGAGGGGATGCACACGTTCATCGACGACTCTAAGCTGGCCGAGGCCCACACCAAGAAGGAGGAGGAAGAGAAGGAAAAGAAAAGGGAAAGACGAACGAGCAGCAAACACAAGAAGAAGAGGAGGAGAAGAAGAGCGAAGAAGGCGAAGGACACGAGAACGGGAAGAAGGGGTCCAAGGGCGAGAAGGACCAGAAGAAGGGCAAGAAGGAGCAGGAGACGACGAAGAAGGAAGACGACAAGAAGGCGGCGAAGACGAAGAAGGAATCAAAGAAGCAGAAGCAGAAGAAGAAGCGAGAGGAGGACGAGGAGCGAAGTGCGGAGAAGAGAGGCGATGATGGCGATGACAACAAGAAGGAGGCGATTGCGCGGAAGCTCTACGGCGACAAGGTGCACTTTGTCACCACCGATCCCGCACTCGCGCAGAAGCTGCGCGGGCTCGACTGCGTGCCGGTCGTCGATGGCGTCATCTCCGGCGTAACTGGTACGGCGGCTTTCACGACACGCACACGGCACGCACACGCACACGGCACGCACACGACGCAACGCAACGCGACGCGACACGAACCACTACTCATCGTTGGGAGTGTGTGCAGGTGCGATCTTGGCAGAGGCCGCGTTGGTGGACCAGGAGGTGACGGGGCTCGTGGTGCCGACGAGCACGATCATCCCGTCGGCCAAGTCCGCGATCGTGCTGCTGCAGCTGCTGGAGAAGCTGGTGCCAGGCATCGCCATCTCCGTCTCCGAGCTGGAGAAGCTCGAGGACGAGCTCGAGGAGGTGCGCAAGGCCGTCATGAAGGCCCTCCCGGCCCTCACCCCCAAGGCCCCGCCGTCCAACCTCTACCTCTGATGACGCTTGATCAAGCTGTAAATAAATAAATAAATAAACAAAGGAAGACACTGAAGTTTGTGGTGACGATGGTGACGATGGTGAGAGTTGATGGTTGGTGCAGGTACTGTGAAGCTGAAAGAAGTGCTTTTTGTTGGTGCCATGAACATGGTGGACCTGGGGTGGCGAGCGTAAGGTGGAGCGACAGGACTCGAAACGAAGAAAGGAGGACTGGGCGGAATGGGACAGGGCCTCGAAAACTCCCGGGTCGTCCAAGCCAGGAGGAGGACAGCAATGACCCTGAGGTGGTGCTGTACGGGCGCGGCTAAGTGGGTCCATAGTTCGTGAGTGCAATTTGAGGCCGGTTTCAATGGAACGCCTGAGGAACTTTAATGTGGGCGGGTCAGCAGGGGATTGGTCAGACCTCCACGTAAAAGGCTGAGCTCGCCCTCTCCATTCTTCATCAGCTGCAACAACCAAACAACCAAACAACCCTCAACATCAACACTTCCACCTGAGAACCAGTTCTTCTTCAGCCATGAAGCAACAACACCAACTCGTCCTGCTGGTCTTCGCCGCGCTCTTCTGCCTGACCGCTGCCGACTGCGCTGTGCGGATCGAACAGTCGCTGGGCTCGGCCTGGAACGGCGCCGGCGGCGTACCCATGTCCCAGTGGAACGCCCGCATCGTCTCCTCCGGCTCCGAGACCGTCACCGCTCTCCAGGTGGCCTTCGGCGCGCCCACCACCGCCATCGACCAGGTCTGGGGCCTGGAGCCGGTGGCTGGCGCCAGCCGCGTCTACGACCTGCCAGACTACGTCATTCTCAACGGCGGCCTCGCCTCCGGCCAAGCCTTCAACTGGGGCTACATCTGGGAGTCGTCCGCCCAGGCGCCCCTGTCCGTAGCCTCCGTCCAGTGCTCGGGCGGCGCCAGCCCGACCGCGGCGCCGTCGGCCAGCTCAAGCCCAGTGACTGCGCCGTCGGCCAGCTCGAGCCCCGTGACCGCACCCAGCGCTTCGCCCACCATCGTCGCCTCGCCGGCCCCGTGCCAGCTGTCGGTGTCGCAGACCACCCGCCCCAGCAGCGCCGGCGGCTCCTGGACTGAGGGCGACTTCTTCTTCCAGATCTACGACCTGACCCTTCTCAACTCTGGCTCGCGCCCGGTCAGCTCGGCCGTCATCGCCATCGACACCACCTCCAACCAGCAGCAGGTCATCACCCAGTTCTGGAACCTCGAGCGACAGAGCGCCACCTCGGACCTCTTCAACGTGCGTAACCCGGGAGGCAACATCGAGGTGGGCGCCACTCTGGGCGCCGGCTACATCGTGCGCACGCCCCTCTCGGCCGGCTCTCAGGTGCCGCCCACGACCCGCCTCGTCTCGGTCAACTGCGTGGGAGGGCCTTCGCCCACCATCGTGGCCACTCCGCAGCCCTCGGCCTCGCCCACCATCGTGGCCTCCCCGCAGCCCTCGGCCTCGCCCGCGGCCGGGTGCAACGCCGCGGTGAGCATCGTGGCCCGCTCGGCGGCGGCCGGCGGCAGCTGGACCACGGGACCCAACCAGTTCTTCCAGATCTTCGACATCACCATCACCAACACCGGCCAGCGCCCGCTCAACGGCGGCGTGCTCACCTTTGGCCTCCCCGTGGCCGGCTCCACCATCACCCAGTGGTGGGAACTCAACCGACAGGGCAACACCAACGTCTTCAACGTGGCCTTCAACTTCGGCCCACTACTGGTGGGTGCCAGCCAGGGCGCCGGCATCGTGGTGCAGACCTCGTCGCCCTCGCAGGCCCTCCCGTCGGCCGTGCTCTCCAACCTCGCCTGCGCCGCCTGATCGTGCAGGCCCAGCCCGAGACTACCGAGAGCCCAGTCTGAAGTCACTTCTTCTCTCCTTCTCTCTGTCATCACCACTTTGTTGTGCTTTGTTGCTTTGACCGCGAGTCAATACATTTCATAGATCATTCAGTTCAAACTTACTTGTGTCCGCATACCGCGAGGTGTGCGATCAAACGAGACCGAAGCCCTCGGCGTGCATGAGCGCCGTGGTGAGCTTCTCCTTGAGCTTGGCCTCGTCGCTGTATTCCTGTTGTGGCCACACGTCACACACCACATTTCAACCATCAGTTATTGGTGATGATGGTGAGCCTGATTGATGAGAGGAGAGGAGTGGTACGGGCAAGTCGAGGATGTTGAAGCACGTGTGCGATGCGGGCAGGTGCTCGTTGTCTTGGCCCATGCTCTGTATCACGAACTTCATCGAGCCCAAGCCTTTCCTCGCCCCAAAGGGTGAGTGGGCGCGTGAGTGTTTCGCCCGTGAACAAACGCCAGAGAGGGACGCGATGTGGGCCGGCGGGGAGCGCACCCTGGACGGGCACGCGGTCGGACCCCGTGCAGAAGAAAAGGAGCCGCTTCTGCAGGTCCACCGGCAGTTCGTGCACCACACGCCAGAACGCCCTGCCGCACGACGCGACACGACACGACACGGCACGACACGACACGACACGACACGACACGACACGGCACGACACGACACGACACGACACGACACGACACGCACGATGACGGTCAGTGATGACAAAAGCAATGAAGTTGATGGGCGGGCGGGGGGTGGGAGCACCTGATGGTGGGATGCTCGGCGGTGTAGGGCGCCTTGTAGAGGGTCACCTTTTCCAGGTCCCTGAGGTCCCACTCCTGACTGCCGCACACCAGCAGCTCCAACTCCTCCGGGCGGAACAGCTGACAAGGCGCACCCAAAGGCAGTTAGTCGTGCCTTGCCTTGCCTTGCCTTGCGTGTCGTGTCGTGTGCGTATCATGTCATGTCGTGTCGTGGTTACCTGGAGCACTTCCGAGTCGAGCAGGAGACGGAAGCCGTCGATGAAGGCCTTGAGCTGGCTCAGGACGCTATCGCGCAGTATCCACCGCACATACAAATCCACATACTCTGTGCGAAACAACACACGTCCGTACGTCGTTTAGTGGCAGTCAGCAGAGCAGAGCCAGAGAGAGAGAGAGAGAAGCGGCGATCATGTCCGTCGAGAGGTACCCTGCCGATTGTCGTTGGTGACGGGCATGTCCTTTCCGCCGGGCTTCAGCTCGTGTTCCAGCATCTCGCCGAACCTCTCCTCCGTCGTCACTGTTAGGAACGACCAACAACAACACGTGAGGAATGGATCGTCATCAACAAGAGACATGATGAATGATGATGATGAGCTATTACCAAAGTTGAGAGCGAAGGTCTCTTCGACGTTGCCGTCGTAGTGGAGCAACTTCTCCAGGTTGTTGCCCAGCGTCGGGAATGCCTGCAGGGCCAGGGTGATTGCATCAATTAGCCGGCATGCGTCGTGTGCGTGTGCGTGGTTTGGTTGATAAAACGCGGGCGTACGTCTTTGAGGTCATCGAGAGTGACGGGCGCCTCAATTCCCTGAAGGAGCTGCTTGTAGATCACCATCGGGAAGTGAATGTCGAGGATGACGCCGTTGTAGATGGCCAGTCCAAGGATCTGGAGAGTACGAACGTTGACGAGATTAGAGTGGAGGTGGTGGTGCACTCAAGGGATGCGCGCGGCGATTGGAAGAGGTGATATATACCAAGCCGACCAGTCGGAAGTTTTGTTCGTTTTCCAACGAGCCAGGGTTGAACCTGCACGCGACCCAACAAAAACCGCCCATCAGCAAAGTGCGGCCAAGCTTCGATTCGAAGCGAGCGACAGTCACGGTGCTTGGGAGCTGAAAGCGCACGTACCAGTAGGTGGTGTTTTCGGCGTGGCATGTGAACATGCCGTAGTTGGGATCAAAGAGCTCGTGGACGGCCAGATGGAAGAACTCCTTTGTCACGCCACCCTTGAAACACGCAACGCACACGCACACGCACAGGCACAGGCACAGGCAACACGCACACGCAACACAAAATCGTGAGATTGTGCCCAATGGCAACATAGTCGTCGGGTGGCTGTTGGGCACAGTACCTGGTCGATGGCCTCCTCGCCTGCAAAAATGACTCGGATCGGCTTCTTCAGGTCTCGGGGCGAGGCCGCCAGCAACTGTGACGAAGGCGCGAGAGTGAGCGAACAGGCGGCTTTGCTGGCGAGCTTTGAATGGTATGGACCACACCAGTAGGGGAGGCGTCGTGGCTTGTTGGGAGTTCACTCACCTGGGCAAGGGCATCTTGGATGAGCAGCCGACGTCTGACCACGATGACCAGCACCGGAAGGGTACCGTCCTCCCCGCTCAGCGCTTGCGCGTAGGCCTGCCGACGTGTCACGTACGGCATGAGAAGAATGCGACAATGAGAGGCGAAGAAGATGCAGAAGAAGGATGTCGGTCGAGCGGTGCACCTGATTGACCTGGATCCTCATTTCGTGCTCGGCGTGAATGTGGAGAATGTTGATCTTGGCAGTGGTGGAGAACAGGAACGGGTAGCGACACAGACTGAACAGGAGCTTGTTCCCCGACTTCCATGTCCTGCATTGCCGCGCACAAGGCGCACAGAATGAGCACCGCGACGCTGTCGAGGTGGAGAATGACCAGCGGGTTGGTCTGGGCAGTAACTTACTTGTATTCCTTGGCGAGGTCGACGCGTTCGGAGACCGCGGCGTTGTAGAACTCGGTGTATGGCACGATGCGGCCCTGCTCGTTGGCCTTGTCTGCGCGTGTGCGGTGGCGCGTGCCGATATGGTCAGCGAAGCTGGAAAGAAAGAAGAGGGAAAGGAAGAGGGGCGGTGTCGTACACAGGAATTCGAGGGTGAGGGTGGCGGAGAAGATCGGCTGGTCGGGCGCGCCTTTGGTGGTGATGAGAAACGACAGGTAGGCCGACACGATACGGACCACCTTCTGGAAGTGGTCCGCTGGCAACCTTCGCACACAACCGCCCAATTAGCCTTTCGCACGCTAATGGCCACCTTAATCGGGGAGAGAGGAGAACGCACCGCGCCCACCAGTTGGAGAGTATTTGCTTGGAGGGGTCGTTGAGTTTGAGGAGCGCGGCGCACAGTCGCTCCACCACAAGGTGGCTCTTGGACGTGTCCAGGAAAAGCGGGTTCTGATAGCCACATAGTTAAACCAAACATGTAAAGATATTCTGAGCGTGGCTTGTCTTTGTGTAAAGATGAGGATGTTGGACCGCTTACCTCGAAAATGATGATATAGACACGCAGCTTTTCGGTCAGCCTGCCGGTCGTGGGTGAGATGTGGAAAGACGCACGACGCACGACACACACGCGGGAAGGGCAGACTAGGGGAGTGAGTACCTGGCCGGGTTGGGGATTGAGGGTAGTTTGTTTACAAGGCGCGCCGTGGCATTGCCGAAGGCGTTCAACAGCGCGGGATTAGCGCGACCCTGAAGCAGGAATTCAACAAACGGTCGGGTTGAGCGTTGGACCGTGCGTGCGTGCGTGCGTGCGTGCGTTGCATACATGCGCCAGAATGACTGAGTAGGCCTCACGGACAGCGTTGAGGTCAACGCCCGGGTCGACCTCGCCAGTGTCCATGTGATTGGCCTGAATGGGAGGCCTCAAGTTAGATCTTACGTGCTGTGCGTCGGGAGGGAAGACGGGGCGTGGTAACGTACGGCAAGAAACGAAGCGTTCATGCACATGGACGATGAGAACAAGAGGGAGAGCGCGGCCTGGAGCTCCATCGGGGACTTGTTGGCGATCAGCGCCTTCAGAGAGGCCAACCTACACCAACACAAGCACACACACTTCAAATGATGAAACAGCCGAAGCGCTCAGGTGTGATGAAGTCGTACGAGAGGTGTGAGAGCATGCGTGGCAGGAACGGAGAGGCGCCCGAGGGCTTGAGTATGAGGAAGGTGTGGTCGCCCGCCGCGGTGGCCGCCACGTCCTTCAACGCGACCACACTGCGGTGCAGCCCCGGGTTGTCGATCTTCTTGGGCACATTCGTGTTGGCCTTCGCCCCGATCCCCTGTAATGGTGATTAATCCACGAATCGCACGCACGCACGACGGTCAGGTCATGAAAGGAGACAACAGCCGCCAGGCCTCAGGGGGAGCACAGAGGCCTGATACCAGGTTAGAGGCGAGGCCCCAGGCGTAGGCTGTGGTGCGGCTGGTGCCATCCACCTGTCCCTCCACCAGTGCCACGGTGTGCAGTCGCCCGCACGCCACATGGACCACCTTTGGCCAGTCATGAAAAAACGATGAATGAAGAGTTTGTCGTACACACACACACACACACACACGGCGCAAAGAAGACGATCGACGCCTACCTTGGTGCCCAGCAGCTCAAATACGGCACGAGGCTGCAACTCCATTTGTCCTACACCGTGCCCGAGCTGGCCGTAGGAACCCTGGCCCCAGGTGTAGAGTGTCCCCGATTCTGGGGCGGCATGACGAGTCGACGTTGGCCAACACTCCGATACGGGCGAACGCACACGCACCACCACACGCGCGCACGCACATACACGAACGCACCTGAAGTCGCAGCTGTGTGGAAGGCGCCGCATGACACATGCGTGATATGCTGACGGTGTAGGGAGGCGAGCAGCGACGGCCGGGGTCGGCCCGACTTGTCGCCCAGGCCCAGTTGACCAAACGCATTGCTATTGAATTGTGTGAGAGAAAGAAAAATTCAAGTGGTTGGTAAGATGTTGCTTGGCGCTGTCGTGGAGATGTCATATATACCCTCCCCAGCAGTACAGGCTGCCCGAGACTGAATACGAAGTGAAGGTGAGTGTCTGACACGAAAGAAGCGAAAGCCCGTTGGTGGTGGTGGTGGTGGGGTACCGGTCAATGCCATGCAGTGTGTGGTCCCGGCGGCGATCAGGCGGATGGGTATGCCGGTCAACGGCGCCACCAACGTGAGCGAGCTCTTCGGTATCACCTCGCCGGTGCCCAGTTCTAAAAAGAAACGCGTGAGACATGCACCAGCGCCGATCCTCTCGCTCGCTTCTTGGTGATGCGGAGGTGTGCGGTGCGCGTACGTCCGTTCATGCCTTCGCCGCAGGCGTAGACTTCGCCGTTGTCTGCGAGGGCCACGGTGACGTTGCTCCCGCACACGACCTGTGCCACCGTCTGGTCGCCGGCCTTGAGCCGCTTGGGCCGCGAGTAGTCCTGGTAGTCGCCCGTGCCCACCTGGCCCTTGTGATTTTGGCCCCACGCGTAGACGTGCCCGCTCTCGCTCAGCACCGCCGTGTGCGTCGCTGAAGGTGGTCACTTATTAGCGTTTGCGCAGAGAGCTCACAATTGTGGTCGTGGCGTGGTGTGCTTGCGGTACCGCCTGCAGCGACTTGAACGATGCGCATGGTCTCCAGGGCCTCGACGCGCTGGGCCGCAAACTGCCTGCCCGAGCGGCCCAGTTGCCCAAAGTCGTTGTTGCCCCATGTGAAGAGCTCGCCCGGCTCTGTTGAGAGCGACAAGCAGCAGAAGAGGTGTGAGAGCACACATCAGCGACAGCCCGATCGTGCCCGGTGCGAAGTGCATGCGGCGAGTGACTTCAAGCAAAGAGTGCCACGAGCTGGATGCGCGAAGGATGGGAGGAGCAGGCCAGGTGTACCATTCAAGCCCACAGAGTGCTGGCCACCGCAAGCGATTTGCAGAAAGCGCTTGCTGGTGAGGTCCTCTGCCAACTTGGCCACACCAACTGGCTCGTCGTTGCCCACGCCCAGTTGCCCTGTGCATCAATCGGCAGCATA
>NW_004457323.1:507192-507792 GCF_000313135.1 Acanthamoeba castellanii str. Neff | reverse complement strand
TGCAGCAGTGCGCCCTCGGCGCGCAAAGGGGTGGGTTCATTGTTTTTACAAGTGGCAAGGAGGGGAGCCTCGAAGGCGGTGCACAGCCTCGGAGTCTTCGAGGAGCGGAGAGATGAAGGTGGGGGGCCGGCGCTGGTGGTGCAGCTGGTGGTCTGTGACTGCAGTGACTCTGGTGTCGTTGATGTCGGTGGCAGTGTGGTGCGCACTGTGTGCGCCGATGGTGGGTAAGTAGTGAATGAGTGAATGACGACGTCAGTTGGCCTTGTCGCTGTCCTCCGCGTGAGAGCCACCGACCAGGACAGCCTCCGTCAGCAGCAGCGTGTCTGGCAGCTCGTACCCACTGCTTTGTGGCGTGCCCATCGTCCCTCCTCCTCGGCCGCCGTCGCGCTGCGTGTGCCGCTGAAACAGGAGCAGGCCAACAAGCATGCCCAGGACCAGGAAGCTCATGGCGATCAGGTTGGCCAGCATGTGGACCCCAGCGAATTTGTCCTGCGTGGGGTCGCCAAGGATGAACGTCTGCTTTTCCATTATTCCCAGCGTGGCCGCCACGATAGCGCCTGCGCGATGATGACGATCGGTGAGTTCATGAATCATACCACC
>NW_004457323.1:505735-507159 GCF_000313135.1 Acanthamoeba castellanii str. Neff | reverse complement strand
CCTGTGCGAGTTTACCTACACCAGGCGCCGCTCTGGACTAAGTGTCCAGAAAGACGTTGGGTGGCGCGACATACCCTTGCTGATGAAGGTGAGGATCAACCCGATTCCGGCCACGTTCTCCTCCTGCTTCAGATACGACACCTGCCAAAGAGAGGTGGACGTCGGAGTGGTGAGCCGCGATCACAGTTGATCGTAGCAATCCTTAAAAGACTTGTCGTCGTTTCGTGCGGGGCAGGTACCATGCGAGTATGCAGCAACCCGAGCACGTGGTCCAGGAAGACTTTGGTGGCCTCCGGATTGAAGTTCTGCTCGGCTGTCGACTCGGTCGACGACGCGCTGTGTTTTGAGCAGAATCTGCCATCGTTCGTAAACGAGGAGAAAAAGAGAGCGTAAGAAGGTGCACACGGCACGGCACACGACACACACCGGGGAGGGCGAGTGGTACCCTTTGGGCTTCCAGGCCGCAGGATCGCCGCAGTCGCAGCAGCCGCTGCGAGTTGGGAACAATATAGTGATAGTGTGTGAGTGACATGAGCAAGTTGGTTGGTTGATTGATTGATTGGTCAAGCGGGAAGAACGCGTACCCGTAGCCCGACGAGTACAGGCGGTAGTCGTGTCCTTCGTGCTGCAGACAGACACACGCAACGGCGTGCGTTAGGAAAAGGAGCACCAATCAATCAAGCGCGAGACTGAGGAACGAACGTTTCCGTGCTTGAAGCAGTCCACGCAGATGCAGCTGCTCGAGTTCATCTGACTGGAGGCCACACAACACACCGCACACACCGCACACACCGCACACACGATACCGCACACACCGCACACACCGCACACACCGCACACACCGCACACACCGCACACACCGCACACACCGCACACACCGCACACACGATACCGCACACACCGCACACACCGCACACACCGCACACACGTTGGGTTGAGTGCGAAAGACGCGCTGCCGCGGTGCACCACGCCGAGGTACCAGTCCGAGCAGCGGTAGGCCATGGCGCCGGGTCCCCAGGTGCGGCCGCACACGCTCGACTTTGCCTCGCCCGGCGGCTGCCCGTTGAACATGAGCCCTACTCCAGCCTGCCGCAAGATGCGAGTAGCGGCCCAAGAAGAACAGATTATTTACACACGACATCGCCGGCACCTAAAATCTAGCACAAGGGCAGCCCATGATGTGCTGCATGCACAAAGATCGCATGCAGTAAGTAGAGGGAGGTGGGGCGGGGCACCTGCAAGATTTGTTGTATGACTGACTCATTCGATGAAGCGATGGATAGCAGACGGGTGAGCAGGTACATGGTGACCTCGCCCCCCTCTGTAAGGGCCGACTCCTCAGCCTTGTCCATCTAAGATCTGCCGGCTGCGCTTGCGCTCCGTTTACCGTTTCGCTCTCTTCTGTCCTCTGGCCCACCGAAACT
>NW_004457323.1:504435-505701 GCF_000313135.1 Acanthamoeba castellanii str. Neff | reverse complement strand
GTTCGGCGTCGGCCACCGCTTACGCCGCCGCCGCCGCTGCTGCCGCCGCCGGTGCTGAACTTGGTTCGCTTCTTGGTGGAGAAGAGCGACTTGCGGCCGAGCGACTTCATCCCGCTCGACAAGGCCGAGGGCGACGTGGGCTCGCCATCGGCGTCCTGGGCCTGGCCGATGCTGCCGGGCAGGTTGCCGCTGCCATTAATATCCGAATCGCTCAGACGACGGCCCTCCTGTTGACGCGCAAACCCCGTTTAGAAGCCGCCGCACGCACACGCACACGCACACGGCGTGTGGAGGACGTACGGTGATCATGAAAATGGTGGAGTGGAATTTGGGGATGCAGCTGCGAATGAAGTTCTGGGAGAGCTCCGGCGAGGTGGCGTCCTCCTCCACGCCCGTCTCGTTGAACACGTTCTGCAGCAGCTTGGCGATCTTCACCAGCGCCTTCCGCGCCACGATCGAAATCTCCTTGCCTACACAACACGACACACACGCCACGTCACACACGACACACGACACACAGTGCACGCGTAAGCACACGCACACAAGGCACGCGCAGAGGACTGTTGGGGCGCACGCACCGGGCTTCACGAGGTTGTACAGCTCCGGTGAGACGATGGCCGGACAGTAGCAGCGGAGTCCGACGAGCGCGCCCACCGCGCGAAATTCGAAAGCCGGGAAGCGCTCTTTGGCCGCCAGGTACAGGTGCTTGATGGCCCTCTTGACCAGGCTGTGTGCGTTTCACAAACATATAAGTATATAAACAATGTGTAAACATAATAAAGAAATGTAATAAAGTGAACAAGTTGTACCTGGGAGAGTCATCGATGACCTCGAGCACGGCTTTGAACATCTTTTCGGAACAGGCTACAAGCCACCGCGTGAGCGCCTCGCCTTCCAGGTCCTCCTTCTTCTTGGCCCTTCGGAAAAACGCATCAATAAGGAGTGAGCGAGACGGTCAACCTCGAAAATGCAGAAAGCACGCGAGGGAGACGGCGCAGATCCGCCCTACATAAAAGGAAGAAACGCGAACAACACACAACCGGTTGGACTTGTCGCAACCATTAAGTTTACGGTTGGGCGGCATAAAACAAACAACCGGTTGGTGTACAACCAATCGGATGCCGATGAATTGGCCCTTATTGTTTTCCCCACCTGGAACTGGTCGCACGGCAGAATGAAATCAAGCGATATACAAGAAATAAATAATATGTACGGAAAATATGGTGCTATATATCACACATAAAACGGTGGTGCCCCACATAAATA
>NW_004457323.1:502408-504414 GCF_000313135.1 Acanthamoeba castellanii str. Neff | reverse complement strand
GAGGTCCACCATGAGCGACTCCTCGCGCCAAAGCTGGGCCTCGCACGCTGCGCAGCCAAACAACGATGAAAGGGAGGGGGGGGGTGAGAAGGAAGCGAAAGCGACAGAAAAAAGAGCGAAAGCGGAGGCACGCCAAGTGTGTAGGTCGGAGGTAAAGCGCGCACCTGTGGAGGCGACCTCTTTGTCGATGGCGCGCTCGATTAACGGGAACACGCACTCGTCGCTCTCGGGGAAGAGCGCAGCGATGGCGGCCGACCACTCTCTGCGAGTCGTTGTCGCGTCCATCGCGTCGTTGTGTCGTGCTATGCGTTTGGGGTCCGACTTAGCAGTTGGCAGTTGGTGTCTGTTGGTTTGGTGGACAAAAAGAGTGAGTGCGGCGCGGGAGAGCGAAAAGACGAAATGGAATGCGCACCAGCTGGTGAACCGTCAACGACGCGACCCGTCAGCTGCCTAGGCGGTGGGCAGTGGCGGCAGTGGCGGTGGCGAGAAGAAGGCTTGGGTTCGGTGACGACAAATGGTCTACTGGCCGGAGCGAGCGAACTTTTTGCGCGGGCAGTGCGGTTCCGCTGCGGAGGTGTTTCGGAGACGACTGAACTGCCTAGACACAGGCGGTGACGTTGGTCGTGTCTGTTTTCTGGTTGTGGTTACGTGTATCTGCGCCATCAGCTGATTAGTTAATTTGTTAAATTGCATTTTGTTTTCACGGCAACCGTTGTCAATCCCATCTGTTGCGTGTGCTTGGGCGTCAGCTCTCTACCAGGAGGATGCTTGTGGGCTTGGCAATGTGCTTTGCTGTTCAGAGGCCTCTGGGAGGTATTGTGCAAGGCCTGGTGGGTTTGGGTGTGAATGGCACGCGCAGCGTCGAGGAGCTTTATGGGAGTCCGGGTTGGGCAGAGTCATTGGTTTCTACCGGGTGCAGAAAGCAGCTGGCCGAAGTTGCTCTTTGTTTGGTTATGTGATCACTTCGCAGCAACGACGTACCGCGCTAGAGGAAGTTGCACGACAAGCGCGAGGGCTCCTCGGTTCCTGGCGTCCAATCTCTGGCCAGGCCGCACGCGAAGGCGCGACAAGAAGGACAACGCGGCCACCGAGAATCCCACGGCGTTGGTTGGCGCACCCTCTTTCGCTGTCCAGAACAGGCAAAGCCGGAGCGTCTGACAAGAAAGACCCATCAGCACAGACCGGGCAACGGCCGTTGGTTGGCGCACCCTCTGAGTGCTGGTGGCGAGTGGTGGCACTATCGGTCAAGGTGGGAAACACGGCGATCAAAGGACTTACCTTAGAGGGCAAGATATCTTCCTTCTCTTTGCCTCCACCTTGCTCGTCCAGGCGGTGCGTGTCGATTGGCTCTCCCTTTCTGCTCGAGGCCAGGTAGGTTGTCTGACAGCTGACGTACGTCCCGACCGCTCGCAGCTCCAGAGGGTTGCAGGTGCCATGGGCGTGCCTTCGTTGTCTTGTTGTGCGCAGTGTGCCGTGGGTGACGTACTGCGGTTGATTGCCCGCGCGTGGTGGTGGTGCGATGCGCATGGGGCGAGAGGTGAAGCACATTTAGAAGCGGCATGCACAGTGTGCCACAGACAGTATGAACAAATACAACATGCGTGGCACGAGGTGGAAAGAGGAGTGCGAGAGCATGGGCGAGGGAATCAGAGCGTGAGAGTAGAGGTGGGGTGGGGGTGGCGTCAATCGTCGCCCAGGATGACCTTGCGGAAGGTGAGCGACACCCTTCGCTGTCGTGGAATCTGTCGGCCGTCCACCTTGTCCTTCTTCCTGGCTGGAATGCAGTGTGTCCACTCATATCGCGCCGCGCCCTGCAGGTAGCATTAACGTATTGTGTAGTGGAGCGTGAGGCGGTCAGAAGCGTGGGTGGTGGGTGTAGGCCGGGAGTGTCGCATCGGGGCCCACATTCGTACCTTCATCAAGACGAGTGAGCGTCGGCCAAGAAGCACGGGATGCGTGGTTTTGGTTGCCTTGTGCTTGAACTCCATCACGCACGTCGAGCCGAG
>NW_004457323.1:473663-502273 GCF_000313135.1 Acanthamoeba castellanii str. Neff | reverse complement strand
TCCACACTGTTGGCGCTCGCAATCTCCGCTCTCGCATCATCTGATCCTCCGGCCAGAGCTTGTTCTTTACCTTTTCTTGATTTGCTGTTCGCGAAATTTCCGACTTGTTTCCATTCCTTTAAAGTAATCCAGTGGTATTTTGTTTTTCTTGCGCCTGACCCTCTTCTTTCGCGCTACAGGGAGCAGTCTGAGACCACCCTGTTCGTGGCCAACCTGCCGTTCGCCGTGACTGATGCCGAGCTGGCTGAGATCTTCGCCGGCCTCAAGGTGACCAAGGCCCACGTTGTGGTCAAGCGCAACGGCAAGTCCAAGGGCTTCGGTTTCGTCGAGTTCGCCAACCAGGAGGACCAGCTCGCTGCCCTCAAGGCCAAGGATGGTGAGGTCTACCAGGAGAGGCCCCTCAACGTCAAGGTCGCCCTCGTCCAGGCCGTCGCCGTGCCGCCGCTGCCGCCGCCGAGGCTGAGAAGCCCGCCGAGGGTGCCGAGGCCGCTGCCGCCCCCGCCACCACCACCACCGAGACTAAGGAGGAGAAGGCTGCTGAGCCTAAGGCCGCCGAGACCTCTGCCTAAACTGTCAACAACCGACCGGGGAAGGGGCAGGGTGGACGACCGTGTGACTTGGGTCCAGCCAGGCCACACGGCCGTCCACCCTGCGCACCGACCACCCGAACGACACACAACACACCGCGCCAACGAGCCCGCGTGGGCGGAGGTGGGGACTCACCGCCTCCGCTCGCGCAGGCACAAACCCAAATAAAAAAATACATAAAAATGTATCATCGTGCTGGTGGTGTCTTGTCTTGTGGAAAAGATTGATGATTGCATTCTACAAATCAAAACGCAAGAGATGGACAAAGCTGGCAGGAATATCCTCATTGTTGGTGATGTTGCCGTCAAGGAGAGTAGCGTTACTCTCCTACAATATAATAAATAATATAAATAATAATGAAATATACAGGCGGGGTCATACGCCAGCTGCATCGTCACACACAGTTGACCTCGCCGCCGGCCTGGAGGGTGGCGATGTTGCGGAGTAGTCGCTTCCGGTGGCCGAGCGAGGTGACGCCCATCTGGACCAGCATCGGCTCCGTGAGCTGCAGCAGCTCGGCGCCGGCCACGCGCTCGGCGGAGAAGATGGACTGGTACTGCTCCATGCCCGTGGCCTTGAGCCAGTTGAGCACCTCGCCCGTGGTCCACACCGTTACGCGGTTCTTGCTTCGCGGCGAGATGACGCAGGCGCGGGCCTCGTCGATGAGCCGCAGGATGCGCTGCCGGTGGCCCCACTTGGTGATGCCGATGTCGCTCAGCTGCACGTGGTCCATGCGCATGAGCTGCGCGCCGGTGACGCCGCGCGACACGATGAGGCCCTGGTACTCCTCGAAGCCGTTGACGCCGGCCCACCTGGCCACCTCCTCAGCCGACCACTCGACCATGTCGACGCGGTCGAGGAAGGCGAACGAACTGTACTCGCCGGCCTCGCGGATGAGCTTGAGCAAGCGCTTGCGCTCGCCCAGCTTGCCGATGCCCAGCGCGTGCAGCGAGGCGTTTTCGAGCTTGAGGAGGGCCTCGCCGGAGACCTTGCCCTTCTTGATGGCGTGGCGCGTGTCTTCGGAGAAACCGGTCTTGTGGAGGTACTCCACCAACTCCTTGTAGGACCACTTGGCCAACACTGTTTTGATGGGGAGTTTGAAGGGAGAAATAGGAGTTAAAAACTACAAAAGAGCGAAGACGGTGAAAACGGGCCGGGGGGGGCGTACCAGTGGCGTCGACGGAGCTGGTGAGCAGGGAGTCGGCGGATTGAGAGCGGGCGGGCGGATCACTATCAAGGACGGGGAACCGGGCCGGTCGCTTGATGAGGCCAACTCCGCTGTCCGGGGCCGTGGCCGTGCCCGAGCTGCGCGACAACTGCTTGTAGACCCGACCGTTGCCGTTGCCCATGGTCATGCTGTCTTCGCTGCTTTCGTTGCCGCCGCCGCCGCCGCTGCTGCTCGAACTGGTCGCGCTGCAGTTGCTGTCCTCCGTGTCTTCGTCGTCGCTCGAGCCGGATGGCGACAGGGACGACAGCAGGAATCGCGTCTGCTGGCGCGATGCGCGTATGTGCTCCTCGCGCCCGAGATCGTCGGCGCTGCGCACGATCGCCAGTCGGGCCATGACGTGCGGGCCGGGCGGGTGCAGCTGCACCAGTCCGTCGCTGGCCGCGAAGGGCATCAATGCCGGCTCGTTGCGCGGAGACCGCGGCGACACGAGCTCGGAGTTGTTCAGATTGGTGAGTTCGGCGTCGCCACCGCTTACGCCGCCGCCGCCGCTGCTGCCGCCGCCGGTGCTGAACTTGGTTCGCTTCTTGGTGGAGAAGAGCGACTTGCGGCCGAGCGACTTCATCCCGCTCGACAAGGCCGAGGGCGACGTGGGCTCGCCATCGGCGTCCTGGGCCTGGCCGATGCTGCCGGGCAGGTTGCCGCTGCCATTAATATCCGAATCGCTCAGACGACGGCCCTCCTGTTGACGCGCAAACCCCGTTTAGAAGCCGCCGCACGCACACGCACACGGCGTGTGGAGGACGTACGGTGATCATGAAAATGGTGGAGTGGAATTTGGGGATGCAGCTGCGGATGAAGTTCTGGGAGAGCTCCGGCGAGGTGGCGTCCTCCTCCACGCCCGTCTCGTTGAACACGTTCTGCAGCAGCTTGGCGATCTTCACCAGCGCCTTCCGCGCCACGATCGAAATCTCCTTGCCTACACAACACGACACACACGCCACGTCACACACGACACACGACACACGACACACAGTGCACGCGTAAGCACACAAGGCACGCGCAGAGGACTGTTGGGGCGCACGCACCGGGCTTCACGAGGTTGTACAGCTCCGGTGAGACGATGGCCGGACAGTAGCAGCGGAGTCCGACGAGCGCGCCCACCGCGCGAAATTCGAAAGCCGGGAAGCGCTCTTTGGCCGCCAGGTACAGGTGCTTGATGGCCCTCTTGACCAGGCTGTGTGCGTTTCACAAACATAAGTATATAAACAATATGTAAACATAATAAAGAAATGTAATAAAGTGAACAAGTTGTACCTGGGAGAGTCATCGATGACCTCGAGCACGGCTTTGAACATCTTTTCGGAGCAGGCCACAAGCCACCGCGTGAGCGCCTCGCCTTCCAGGTCCTCCTTCTTCTTGGCCCTTCGGAAAAACGCATCAATAAACAACCGGTTGGTGTACAACCAATCGGATGCCGATGAATTGGCACTAATTGTTTTTCACCACCTGGAACTGGTCGCACGGCAGAATGAAATCAAGCAAGAAACAAGAAATAAATAAATATGTACGGAAAATATGGTGCTATATATCACACATAAAACGGTGGTGCCCCATATAAATATAGTCCAAAAAGGGTGCTGGGCGGGCGGAGACGTACTCCTTCATGATTTCCCTGACTAGGGGTGCGAGCTTGGCCAAGGGCTTGGCGGAGGCCGCGCGGACAAACTCGCCCACGAGGTCCACCATGAGCGACTCCTCGCGCCAAAGCTGGGCCTCGCACGCTGCGCAGCCAAACAACGATGAGGGGGGGGGGTGAGAAGAAAGCGAAAGCGACAGAAAAAAGAGCGAAAGCGGAGGCACTTGGCCAAGTGGTGTAGGTCGGAGGTAAAGCGCGCACCTGTGGAGGCGACCTCTTTGTCGATGGCGCGCTCGATTAACGGGAACACGCACTCGTCGCTCTCGGGGAAGAGAGCAGCGATGGCGGCCGACCACTCTCTCCGAGTTGTTGTCGTGTCCATCGTGTCGTGCTATGCGTTTGGGGGTACGACTGGCTCTGGGCAGTTGGTGTCTGTTGGTTTGGCGGACAAAAGAGTGAGCGCGGCGCGGGAGAGCGAAAAGACGAAATGGAATGCGCACCAGCTGGTGAACCAGTCAGCGAGGGGGTGCTAGGCGGTGCGATGGCGCAGGCTTGGGTTCGGGAGCAGACTGGAGCCTAATGGCAGTTCGCAGCGAACTTTTGGTTGCGCGGGCAGTGAGGGGTTCCGCTGCGGAGGTGAAGCGGTAAGCAACCGTCGGAGATGACTGAACGCGCTCCTCGCCACAGGCCGGTGACGTTGGTCGTGTCTGATTTCTGGTTGTGGTTACGTGTATCTGCGCCACCAGCTGAACGTTAGTTAATTTGTTAAATTGCATTTTGTTTTCACGGCAACCGTTGTCAATCCCATCTGTTGCGTGTGCTTGGGCGGCTGAGTCTCACCCAGGCTGTGCTTTACTGTTCAGAGGCCTCTGGGAGGTATGGTGCAAGGCCTAGTGGGTTTGGGTGTGAATGGCACGCGCAGCGTCACGGCGCTTTATGTGTGGGAGTCCGGGTTGGGCAGAGTCATGTGTTTCTACCGGGTGCAGAAAGCAGCTGGCCAGTTGCTCTTTGTTTGGTTATGTGATCACTTCGCAGCAACGACGTGCCGCGCTAGAGGAAGTTGCACGACAAGCGCGAGGGCTCCTGGCGTCCAATCTCTGGCCAGGCCGCACGCGAAGGCGCGACAAGAAGGACAACGCGGCCACCGGTGAATCCCACGGCGTTGGTTGGCGCACCCTCTTTCGCTGTCCAGAACAGGCAAAGCCGGAGCGTCTGACAAGAAAGACCCATCAGCACAGACCGGGCAACGGCCGTTGGTTGGCGCACTCCCTTTCTAGGTTGTCTGACAGCTGACGTACGTCCCGACCACCACGATGCTTGGGCGTTGCTTACCGCTCGCAGCTCTGAGGGTCGCAGGTGCCATGGGCGTGCCTTCGTTGTCTTGTTGTGCGCAGTGTGCCGTGGGTGACGTACTGCGGTTGATTGCCCGCGCGTGGTGGCGGTGCGATGCGCATGGGGCGAGGTGAAGCACATTTAGAAGCGGCGTGCAGTGTGCCACAGACAGTATGAATAAATACAACACGAGGTGGAAAGAGGGTGCGAGAGCATGGGCGAGGGAATCAGCGTGAGAGCAGAGGTGGGGGGGGGGGTGGCGTCAATCGTCGCCCAGGACGACCTTGCGGAAGGTGAGCGACACCCTTCGCTGTCGTGGAATCTGTCGGCCGTCCACCTTGTCCTTCTTCCTGGCTGGAATGCAGTGTGTCCACTCATATCGCGCCGCGCCCTGCAGGTAGCATTAACGTATTGTGTAGTGGAGCGTGAGGCGGTCAGAAGCGTGGGTGGTGGGTGTAGGCCGGGAGTGTCGCATCGGGGCCCACATTCGTACCTTCATCAAGACGAGTGAGCGTCGGCCAAGAAGCACGGGATGCGTGGTTTTGGTTGCCTTGTGCTTGAACTCCATCACGCACGTCGAGCCGAGGCTGATGGAAGCGATCTCGTTGTCAAAGAGGCTGGGCTTGTCGACGTGTGCGCTGATGCCCTACATGTAGGCAGTGAGCTCATGTGGAAGTGGGCCGTTGGAGGGCGTGGATGGGGAGGAAGTACTTGTCCAGGGAGGTACTCGTTGATGATAACCTGGTCTGGTCGTTTGGAGAGGACGTGTCGGGCCATGAGTCGATCGATGAGCTCGTTTAGAAAGTCGGGCAATGCGCCCAGTTGCATGCTTCGATTGATACTGCGATTTCTGCACAAATCCGCCAAGATGTGCGACCGAGATTGAGCCTTTAGATTTGGTACAAGATGAAGACAAAATACAATAAATTGCGACTAGGACGTACTTGTAATCATACTTGTAGCCATAGTGCTGCACTCGGCGCTTGAGATCGAACAGCCACTGCCCTCGATCGATGTGCTCCAGTAGTTCCCTCTCCTCCTCATTGGTGATGAAATTCTCCACGTAGGTCAGCCCCTCCATCTGCACCTGCTCGACCGCATGCACCTGCCCATTTCCGTCACCATTGCTACCTTCCTCGCCACGATGCTTCTTGGCTGGCCTCTCCATCTCACAAGAGTGCAATTTGTTGTTGAATCTTATTTTGACAGGCAATTTCCTGGAATCGTTTTGCAAGAATTCCAAGACAAATACAATGTCTGTGAGTAGGGGAGGGGGAAGGAGGATCTAACGCAGGGAGAAAGAAAGTGAGTGTTGAACAATCCAGGTCTCCAGCAGAAAGTTCAGGCCTTGAATACCCTCAGCCCCTTCTTTACCTCCTCCACAAAAAGTCTTAAATGTATTTAGAAGCATCTTTTGAATGTCACCAGCAAAGAGCTGATGACATACTTCAATCATGATCTCACATCCTCATCAAAGAGCGTGCCCTCCACATTATTATTTCCAGCCCTCAACTCTGCTGGGTAAGTTGCACCAGCCCTTTTATTCTGTATTTTTCGCTCTTTTTGTACCAATGAGATGGCGTAATTGTCGTGCTGGGTTTTATCTAGGCAGCGCCGAAACCAGGCACCAAATTCTGCGAGGGGCACCGGCACCTCTTCATCTCCAGCACCCAGACCCCACAACCCCACACTCTCATCCTACGCTATGGCCAACGTCGAGAACCCCGAGATTCAGCAGGCGTACGAGGACGTTCGCACTGACTCCACCGGTTACAACTGGTACGCACTCGCTCTCATTCTCACATGAATATTTTCCGTTCTTCGGTTCCGTTTGTTTGTTATCAATTGAGCGATTCGATCCTTCTCCTTTCGTTCGCCGGCAGTGTTACAACACTCTACATTCGTGCGTGCTTGCATTCTATTAATTACAACATTTATCGCTCAGGTTCATCCTCGGCTACGCGAACAACACGACCATCAAGGTTGATGGCAAGGGCAAGGGTGGCGTTGCTGAGGGTGTCTCGCACTTCAAGGAGAACGAGGTGCAGTACGGCTTCTTCAAGGTGTCCTTCGTGGCCAACGATGAGACCAAGAGGACCAAGTTCGTCCTGGTCTCGTGGTCGGGCGAGAAGGCCTCCGTCCTCAGGAGGGGTAAGGTGAGCGTCCACAAGGCCAGCATCAAGTCCATCATCAAGGACTACGCCGTCGAGGTCTCCACCTCCTCCATCGAGGACCTCACTGAGGAGAACTTCGTCGCCAAGATCAAGGCTGTCAACTACTAGAAAGAGTGCATCTGTACCACTGCTGTGCTTCCCGCCCAATCTGTAATCTAGCCCTCTTCAGTCGTTGCGTTGATTAAACACCTGTGTTCTACACTCTTGCACTCACTTTCGTACGCAAATCATCGCCGCTTGCTCATCTTCCCGGAAAGGGCAAACAAAAATAACAAATTTCATCCACAAATCGCCAACACAACAAACAAACGCAACGCGTCAAAGATGAGACGAACGGCAGCAGCTCGAGGATTAACATCCCGCCCCCTCCGTTCATGGTTTTCGTCCTCTCCTTCATCCACAACGGCGCTGCGCCTCTTCAGCACAACCCGCCCTCTCGGATCATTACGGTCATCTCCCTCACGATTTGGCCTCTGGTCTCCTGCCTCGCTTCTTCGAAGTGGCACTTGCCGGCTTCCATCCTCCTCTCCCTTCCTCCTCACGATCCGACGTGCCTACGCCACACCAGGAGGGAAGGGCAGCAGCAAGCAAGAATGGCAGCAGAAGAACAAGAACATGGGCATGATCCTCACCACGCTCATCTTGGGCGGCATCGCCATCTCCTACGCGTCGGTGCCGCTCTATCAGCGATTCTGCCAAGTGACCGGCTATGGCGGCACGACGCGGAGGGTCGAGGAGAGCAACATGTCGTCGCCAGATCGATGGAAGAAGCGACCCGAACGGCCGCTCACGGTCAAGTTCTACAGCAACACCAACTCCAACATCCCCTGGGTGTTCTACCCGCTCCAGAACGAGGTGAAGCTGGTGCCAGGCGAAAGCACGCTCGCCTTCTACCGCGCCGAGAATCCATCGCCCGATGACATCGTGGGCATTGCGTCGTACAACGTCGTGCCGGCCAAGGCCGGCATCTACTTCCAAAAGATCCAGTGCTTCTGCTTCGAAGAGCAGCTGCTGCCGGCCAAGAAGGGAGTGGACATGCCGGTCTACTTCGTCATCGATCCCGACTTCGTCGACGATCCCAACATGCACGACGTCGAATCCATCTCGCTCTTCTACACCTTCTTTCGAGCTAAAGATTTTGACGATTTGAACGCCCAGGCCTACGACGAAAGCCAACAGCAGAAGGAGCAGCAGACGCCACACCAGCTCGCGCAGCTACAAGCGGTGGTGGAGAAGAAGGAAGAGACACAGACGTAAAAGTGGAAAAAAAGATTTACATTGCGAATATCTGTGCTACTTGCCACCGGCGTCTTGCTGCCTCTTCTCTTCAGCAGCCTTCTGCTTCTCGCGCATCGCGGCAGCATCCCTGATGGGGGGAGGTGAGCAACGCTTAATCCCAAGGGGGGGGTGCGCAGCACAAACCTCTCCTTACGCTTGGCAGCAGAGTCACCATCCTTGACCTTTCCCTTGCTTAAGTCAGCCTGCTTCTTTTGGGCCTTGGCTCTCGCCCTCTCTCTTTGATCGCCTCCTGCATTTGCACAATGACAACGTCGTTGTTGGGATCAGTTCCGCTCTATTCTTTTGAACCTCCACGAAGAGAAGAGAGAAGGCGTACTGGTCATTATGTACAAAGGGGCGTCCGCGAATTGAGTTTGATGTGGAGGAGTGTGATGTTGTTTGGCGAGTTGTTTTCTTTTTGTGCCCGAAGTGCCGTTTCCCGTGCGGATCTTCTCCATACCTTGCATACCATGGAAAGCTGCCGAATTTTCAAGTGAGTGGCGCTGCGAAATTTCCGTTTCTGAGAAATAAAAAGGTGTTATCATTAAATAACTCTTTATTCATATTGCCGTTCGTTCTGTTGTCCCCTTGCGGTGTGATGCTGGTGAGGTTGGCAGTGCCGCTAACTAATACACTTGAAAACATGCTGGCGACCGCCGTCCTCCTCGCACTCTTGCCCGCTCTCGTTATTTACACTTTTCTACTCCCTCCCCTGCTCTCTCGTCGCCGTCGGCTCCGCATCGCGGAGTCGCCTCGTCGACGCGGTTGTCGTTGTCGGTTCGTTTCGTTTCGAAGGTCGTTGTCGTTTACCTGGACTGCTGGGGGTGGGCCTTGCCCTCCTTGGCCACGGGGCCGAGGGGCCTCTTGTTCTTCTTGGCCCCGTTCTTGCCCTCGACGTAGCCGCGGCGGGGCTTGTTCATCTCCTCGTCGTCCTTGCGCTCCTTGTTCTTGAGGCCGATGATGCCGTGGGTGCCGAACGCGATGAGGAACATGAAGACGAGCACGATCGCCATGAAGAGCGACAGGAGGCCGATGATGCCCGAGTTCATCATGCCGTCGCACACGTGGTCGCTGTTCTTCTGGGCGTAGGACTTGACCACCTTGCACGTGAGCAGGTCGTCGAGCGCGGCGATGCCGGTGAGGGTGACGTCCTCCGACTCCGACTCGGCCACGTTGGTGTCGTCGCACGACAGAACGCCGAACGAGATCGCGGCGAAGTCGCCCTTCTGCTCCTTCTCGAGCTCGCTGCAGAGGTCCTTCATCACGCCCTCGGCCGCCACGTCGTACGAGAACAGCAGCATCGTCGGCAGGAATGCGAGGAACGAGATGACCATCACACTACAGGGAAGGAGAAGAAAGAAGATTGGTCATTGGGAGCGTTGCACAGAACCTGATGAGAAAGTGTAACGTACATGAGGAAGAAGGTGCGCTTGGGCCAGACGCCAGCGATGAGACCGGCGACGGAGGCGAAGACGAGGAAGGCGCAGACCACGATCTCGATGATCCACTTGATGAGTTGGACTGTGTTGAGGATGTCGATGCTGTCCTTGAGGTCGCTCGCGCCGTTCCTGTAGTCGGACACGGTCTTCTGGATGCTCTGCGAGAGGCCGTTCACTTGCGACTGGTATCGGTCGATGGTGTTCATGACCGACTGCAGAAAGAGAGAAAGAGAGAAAGGCGCGTGAGCTCTCGGAGTTAAGAGAATGGCGGCAGAATGAGAGATGAATGTACGCCGGCGAAGCTCGAGGTGCCGTCAGTGAAGTCGGAGGTGGCGTTCTTGACGCTGATGTCGGTCAGGACGATGGCGACGCAGAACAGGCTGTGGTTGTGATGAAGGCGAGTTAAAAACCAAAGAACGAAGCGAAAGGGAACGACAAACAGAAAGAAAGAAAGAAGAACGAAGGCGGCCGGTGTAGACGCGTACATGGTGAGGATGGACAGGAGGGCCACCAGAGCGCGCGGCAGTCGGAGCTTGTACATGCCCTTCTCGATCCAGGGGCCGAAGAGGAACTGGTACTTCTGTTCCGGCATGGGAGGGCACCGACACTTCCAGCAGCAGTAACTGATCACACAAACCAGTAGGCAGAGCCAGACAATCGTACCCACGATCACACCCGGGAATGCCAACTGGAAGATGACAATCTGTAGAACAACAACACAACTGGTGTAAGTCCGTTGTTGACGAAGACGAAGAAGAGGTTGAAGATGAAGAGTGAAGTGGTGGTGGGTACCAGGGTGTAGTGGGAGGAGTCGCAATCGCCAGACGTGCTGTCGCCGGTGTAGCTGCAGAAGCGGTCATCTGACGTTCCTGGGAAGATAGGCATCGTGTGTGGTTGTGTTGTGGTGTCGGTGTCGGTGCTGGTGCTCGGGCGTCGATGCCGTTGGGTGTGGGTGGTCTTCTTCTTGTGTTATGCTACAACAATGTCTTCTTCTTCTTGTCGTTCGTTGGAGCTTCTGCTTCTTCTTCGTGAGCTGCCGAGCGGGCTGTGTTCGTGCTTGTTGTGGTGAGCCTGAGTTGATGAGGGAATGAGGTTGGTGGGGCGGCTGCGGTCTAGTTAAAGGGCTGGCCCACCCGGCCCCGGCCCATCCCTAATTTCCACCAAAACCAAGGGAGGCCAGATGAAGATCGCTCCCGTCCCACGCCCTGCACGCCCAAGGGGCGCTTGCCCAAGCAGTGGAATTGGTTGAACGGCCAATCAGATTATAGGTCGAATTTTCGCACTGAAAAACAGGGCATTTCTGCGTAATTCACGCACCTTGAGTGCTGGCAGCTGAGGTCGTGGGTTCGAACTCCACCACTGCCGTCGGGCCTTTACAAGGCGCAGCGCGCATGTGACGTGGTGTATATCACATGTGGAGCCATCACCTTGCAGTAGTGCCAGACGGCGAGTTTTCACTGGCATTGTTCGCCTTGGGGAGATGAGGGCCACGTAAACAGTACTGAGGAAATTGAGAACAACGAATGACCACCACCTCTCGGAGGTCAATCTCGCGCTTTTGTGTGCTTCTTCTAACAAAGAGAAGTTGCAGTGTGTTTATGTGGGAGGGGGGACTGTCGCTACCACTTGCGGGCTGGCTGGGCCTTTTTGAAGGGAGGCACGTCGGCGCGCAGGATTTCGCTCTCCAGCTGGTGCTCCACCAACAGCTGGTTGAGGTGCCCGTACACGGACCTGTCCAGGAACAGGTTGGCGCCCCTCTTCAACAGCACGTCCTGTGTGACAGCGCACACACGGCACACGCACACGCACACGCATACGACCGCACGCACGCACACGCGAAAGGGTGGCGAGGTGAGAAGAGGGAAATGGGTGGACGTCGAAGGGAAGAAGGAGCGGGTGCCTCCTCGCCGTATTGGTCGAAGTAGGGGGAGCCCCACAGACAGCTCTTGTCCTCGGCAATGAGCAGCACGCCCGACGTCTTGGCCAGCAGGAAGAGGCCTACCCCGCCGCCGCACATGATCGCATGCTGTCATGTGTGTTGTGTCGTGTTGCGTGTCGTGTGTCGTAAGCCACCGATGAGTGGAGCTTGTCCGAACGGAAAGGTTTGTGACGCGTGGGGATGGCGCACCCGAAAGCATTCGCCGCAGCGTGTCTGCTTGCAGCAGTCACCCTCGGCACACAGGAGGCTACCGCAGATCAGACAGATGGCCGGCTTGCTCGGCTGCGTATTGCACTTGGAGCACTTCTTGTCCAGGTACGCTAGGAACACATCTGGTGGCCGTCATACTCCTGTGAGTAAACACACGCGCACGCGCACGCACCACCGCACACGCACCACACATCAAGAGGAACGAACCTTGGAAGAGGTGGGGCAGTTCGATGAGCTTGAAGGGCACCGGGCTGGCGATGCATGGAATGCTGCCCGCCGCGGGCGGCGATGTCTGTCGGTCGACAGCCGACTGGTGGCGCCACCAGCCCTGGACGAGCTGCCACATCGGATCTAAATTACCTCCGAACAGCAGAGATTCGAGCGGAGGCAGGCCGAGGAAGGCGGCCAGCACATCGAACTCGGCGGAGAGGAGCTCATCTCCGTCTTCGTTCTTTGTCTTCTCGCTATCTTTAGCTCCGAGCAGCCCGCCGCGTTCTTCCTCCAGCGCGAGCAGTCCGGCGAGCGGGAGGTGGTGGCAGGTGGCCAGGAACAGGGCCGTACGCCGAAGCAGCGGCACGGTGTGGGCCTTGACGAACCGCACGGGCGCGTCGTGCGACGCCAGCGCCTGCTCGGCCGCCACGCGCCGGTCGCCCTCGCCTCGTCCGTCCAGCACATCGAGGCTCGGCAGCCGCGCCGCCATTCCGCGTCGCCGTGGCTTCTCTTGGTCTTGGTCTTCGTTTTCCTCTTCGTCTTCGCTTTCGCTTTCGTTCTTTCCCTGCACGTCGGCGCATGCGCGGAGATACCGAAGCAGGCAAGCGATGTCGTCATCGCTCGGCTCCGCCGCCGCCTCCCGTTCTTCCTCCTCCATCTCGTCTTCCCACGACTCGGGTGTGCTGCGTCGCTCCCGCCGCGAGGCCATCGGCTCTGGCCGGTAGGACAGGAGCGACAACAGCACCTGCGTCACCGCCGCGGTGAGGGCCACGTGCACGAACGGGGCCGCCCACGCAGACGACGACGAAGCCGAAGTCGAGGGCGAGTCTGAGTCCGAAGCCGAGTTCCAAATTGGTGGCGATGACGCGGCGTGGGCCTGCTCGAGGCTGATCCAGGTGACCAGCAGCGGGAACAGCTCGGTGGACAGGAGCGGCTTCGCGCCCACCTCGTGCGACGAGCCTCGCTTTGTGTGTGTGTGTGTCGGGAAGACAAAGAACAATATGACGATTAGCGTGGATGGCTGTCACGTGGTGTGGTGCTGTGTGTGAGTGGTGGTGCATGTCGTACGATGGTGGCGCGAACAAGGCGGCGCCATCGGCGGAGATCCGAGCGGCGTTGGTCGGCGAGACTTGCTTTCACCAGTTCGTACACGTCCTTGAAATGCGCGTACCTGTTACCGTGCGTCAGCCTCAACAATGAGTACCTCAGACTCCATACACACACGTACGCACGCACACAACACAACGCACGCACACACACAACACACACCTTCGCTCCGAGAGACAACTAAAGCGACGCATCACGCTGCGCTGCTCCTCGACCTCCTCGGCAGTCGACTGCTGGTCGTGGTCCGCCACCGGGCCGGAGCCCCGGATGGAGAGTTCGAGCTCGGCGATGCTGTAGCTCAAGTTGGCCAACAGATAGAGCGGCTGCTCCCGATGCTTCAGCGACGGCGATGGCTTGTGTCTGCGCGCCATCACAAAGTTACCATGTTAAGCACCCGTGTCGTTGGTCGTGTCGGTTGTGTCGTGTCGTGTCGTGTCGCGTGTACCGATACTTCTTGACGGCGTAAATGTGTCGTGTGAAGCGGGAGGTCAGGGCACGCATCTTGGCGCGGTCGGCCCGCTGCTTGTTTCTGGACTCACGCGCCAACGCCTCCGCTCGAGCCGCCTCATCCGCCATCAATTCCTCCTCCTCCCCTTCTCCTCCCTCAACCTCTCCGAACTCGTACTCACCACCACCACCACCGCTCTCCTCTTCCACTTCCTCCTCCTCTCGACCATTACCACCACTGCCGTCGATCCGACTCTCCTCCTCCTCCTGCTCATCTTGGTTCATCTCCTCGCCATTGCCGTTGCCATCGGCGTGGCCGTCGACGTCGTCCATCTCCTCCTGCTGCTGCTCCTCCTCCTGGGGATGCGCATGGCCAGGCGCGGCCGCCGCCTCGTTGAACTCGAGGTCGGAGTCAGACGAGTCTTCGAGGGAGGGCATATCGTCGAGATCCGAATCGCTGCTCGTATCGTGGCCCAGGAGGCCCTCCAGCCGCTCCATCCTCGCCGCATCCTCGTCTTCTTCGTCTTCGTTCTCTTCTCCTTCGCTTTCGTTTTCGTTCCAGGCCCATTCTTCGTCTTCACCACCGCTGAACATGGCCTCGTCCTGTTCGAGTTCGTACTCGTCTTCCTCCTCGCCGAGGAACTGGAAGAGCCATCGCTCGTAGGACTCCTGGCCGAGCGGTGGCTCGGTGGCGGGCTGCAGCGGCGAGGGCGGAGCGATGGACGATGGCACCAGCGGAATCAGCACGTTCGATAGTCTGCGGCATTGTGGACACCTGCGTGTGCGTGTGCGTGTGCGTGTCGTGCGTGGTGAGAAAAGGGAATTGAAGGCATTGCAGGGCGGCATGGTGGTCGTGTACCAGAATTCTTGGAATATTTCGCTGAGGAGCATGTCTTCGTGGGAGCCGTAGTTGCGTCGCGACGTGGCCCGAGCCTCCAGGTAGCCCTTCCAGCAGTCTGCGCGACACGACAGGTCAGGCGTGTGTTGTGTGCGTGTCTGCGTCGTGTGTCGTGTGTCGTGTGTCGTGTGTCGTGTGTCGTGTGTCGTGTGTCGTGTGTCGTGTGTCGTGTGTCGTGTGTCGTACCAAAATGAATGGTGTGGCCGCAGGACTGCATGAGCACCGACGTCTGCTCAAAGTCGGCGTAGAGCAGCGGCGAGACCGGCTCGGCCGACACGGATGACGATGACGAGGAGAGAGATGGCCCGGCGGCGGAGGGCGAAGCGGGGCTGCGCACGGCCTCGTGGTGGTGTTCGTGAGCGTGGCGCTGGACGTAGTCGTCGGTGATCGGTTGGCTGTTGCCCGCCTGCACCTCGCGCGCGTAGGCATCAAGCAGCATATCAAGCAACTGTGCGGACACATACGCGGCGTCAACACACACGACACGACACGACACACAGCCACGACGCACGCACGCACGGCCATGGTACACAGATATGGCACCCGTGGATTGTCGGTGAAGCCTTCGAGACGGTTGATCGACACCATGAGGGGGCTCTCCTCGAGGAATCCACGCAGCAGCTCCATCAGCTCCTTCAGCTCTTTCACCGTGATGTGCACGCCCAAAGGCTCTGTACGCAAAAAGCGGCAGAGGTAAGTGCCATGGGACGTGTGTGTGTGTGTGTGTGTGTGTGACAATACCTGGTGGTGCCACTGGCTGCTCGTCGCTCGGCGAGAGAGGTTCGGCGACCTCCTTGTCCTTGCCCTTGCTGCCGGCATCCTTGCCCTTTTGCTGCTCGATTACTTCGAGGAATGTGCGCCTCCAGTTCTCCAGCCGAACCGGCTGCTGGTTGGCCTGCATATCATACAGCATACCGCACGCACGCACACGCGTAACGCATCCAGATACGTCAGCAGCGGACGCGAACAAGTGAATTGAGCGGCATCAAACCAGGGAGAGCAGGCGGGATCGCTTGCAGGCGCCGATGAGACCCAGGGGCTGCTCATCCCACGGCTTCGTTTCTCGACACAGTACACACTCCTGCGCGCGAGAGCGTTTGGGGTCAGTTAACTAGGGTTACGTGTACGCACCGCACACGACACACGACACACGACACACGCACAAAACGCCAGAGCTGGTGAAGAGGATTACCGCGGTCGGGTGGCCGGGGTAGACAGAGGGGGCGACCTCGCCCGTGGTGCCTCCCTCCTCCTCGCCGCCTTCGGCTTCCTCGGTGTCCATCTTCAGCTCCTGGGTCTGGCTCTTGTCAATGAAGGCCTGCTGCTGCCGCTTCATCTGCGCCATAATACGTTCCCTGGGCGCCAGTCACTCCATCGTGAGAAAACAACACACACCACCGCACACACACGATCGCACACGCACACACGATCGCGCACGCCCAAAGGCTTAAGTGTGGTACCGGGCGCGCTCGCGGGCAGTCTTGGCCTTGCTCTCGCGGCTGGCATCCTCGAAGCTGGCGTCGATCACGCGGGTGCACTCGTCGTCCATGACCCGCACCACGCGCAGCAGCTCGTCCAGGAAGGGCTTCTCCTCGGCCAGCGGCCGGTCCTGCTGCTCGCTCGCCTTCCGCAGCTTGATCAGCAGCTCGAGCATGCTGGTCGCCTCTTCGCCCTCTTCGCCCTGGTTGCCGCCCACATCGCCGCTGCGCACCTTCAGCTTCAACCGGTCCAACAGGGAGAACGGGCCGGCGGTGGTGCTGACGTCAGCAGAGCTGCTGCCGCTGCTGCCGGGGTGCTTGAGGGCGGAGCACGGGTTGGACTCGTCCTCGCGCACGTCGACCGACACGTCACGCGCGCAGGCGTCGGCTCTGTCGGTCGTCTCCCGGCGCAGGCACAGCATGAGCAGATGCAGGGCTCCGTCCAACACCGACTCTGCCCCATCAACCAACCAATTGAGTCAATGAGCGCTCAAGGGCGCGGTGGGTGAGTCAGGGGTGACAGAGTACGTACCCGAGTACTTGGAGGATTTGGCGGAGGTCGCGGTGTGGTGCAGCACGGTGTAGATAAGGGAGTGCACGAGAGGCGAGCGGAGAATGTCGTCGACGTCGGCGAACATGGCGTAGGGCACGCTCGGGGTGGCGATGGGCAGCAGCCCCTTGCCTGGAGAGCCAAGGAGGTGTGAGGTCTCTCACGAGAGAACGGCACAGTGCCGTTCAGGCATGACAGGAAAAGGGGACCCAAAGCACAACAAACGCAAACCTTTGATGGCGATGTGGTAGTTCTCGGTGGCCAGGTTGAGATCGGCCTGGGTGAAGTGCAAGAAGTAGGGGTCGAATTCGTTCCAGTACCTGGCCAGGTCGACACAAACAAACGCGTGAGTGGCCGTCTGTTGGAAAAATAAAGCAAGCAAGCGAAAGCGGACGCACTCGGGCTTGAGTTGGAAGTAGCCCTGCTTGCCTGCCTGCGGGCGCACGAACACCGCCACCTCGGCCAGGATCTGTTCCGCCTCTGATATACATGACGCAGCATCAGAGATAAATGAGTTCTTTAAGTGTGCCGTGTGCCGTGTGTCGTGTGTCGTGTGCCGTGTGTCGTGTGTCGTGTGTCGTGTGTCGTGTGTCGTGTGTCGTGTGTCGTGTGTCGTGTGTCGTGTGTCGTGTGTCGTGTGTCGTGTGTCGTGTGTCGTGTGTCGTGTGTCGTGTGTCGTGTGTCGTGTGTGTACCCTTTTTGGCTATCTTTTCGTAGGTGATCTGTTTGATGAGCTTGCTATGGGTCATCTGCTGGCCCGCGGCCAGCCACTGAATGATCTGCTTGCGCAGGGCGTGCTCCGTCGAGATCATGGCTCGGTTGGTGACCACCTCCAGCACAAGCCGGAAGAAGCCCTCCGCGAGCGCCGACGCCTGCTGCGGATCATACGAACCCTCGGCCGCGGCCGGCGCCTCACCCACGCTGCGACGCAGTTCGAAGAAGTCGAGCAGACCGAAGCGCTGGACGAGGGTCGCCACAAAGTCCTCGGCGCCCAACAGCACCACGGCGCATTGCATGGCCTGCGGCGCGGGCGTACCCGGGTGGCAGGTGAGAAGCGTGAACGCCAACCCTTCTACTCAGTGCATCGCAGACTACATCGCGTACCAGCAAATCGCCTCGGGAGCCTCGGCCAAACAGGGAGCTGCTGCGGTACCAACGAGATTGCCTGACAGAGAGCGAAAGCGTCATCGTCTAGCTAGTGGGACAGTAAAATGCGGGAGAAGAGCAGAGTACGAGCAGTACGTACCCGGACATGGTATGCTCGCCGTTGCGCCTCCACATGCCAGCGTCGATTTGGGCCAGGAGCAGATGACACTTGAGCGGGTGCTCCAGCAGCAGGAGCGCGCCCTCCTTGTCGTGCACGCCCAGCAGGTCCGCCACGCTCACGCTATTGTTGAGAAGAATGCCAGAAGTTCGCAGCGACACAAGCCCCCCCCACGACACAAGACACACGACACACATGGGTGAGAGGGTGTTTGGGAAGCTGAGAGGAGCTGTTGGGCCCACCTGTCCTGCAGGAACGCGTTGGTGGCTGAGGCGGAGGCGACGCTGTGGACGAAGGCCATGAGGTTGCGGTGGAGCGGAATGTGGAACGAAACGCCGTCGCGCTCAGGGCTCCAGCGTATGCTTCGCAGCTCGTGCTTTGCGTCGGGCGGGTCTGCGCGATCGCACACACATACACATACGTGTGAGCCTAGTGCGACTACCGACTGACTGGCGATGACAAACGCTCACGGCTAGCTATGCGTACAGTACAGGGCCTTGAATGCTGTGGTCTGCCACTCGACGCCGTCGCTGCAGACGAGGTCTAGCAGGTACCGCACCTGGTCGCGCACCACCGCGTGGATCTGGGGCCAGCGTACGCCGCCTGCTTCGAATTCCGTCATCGCCACTGAGGCCTCGCCCTCGTCGCCCGTCGACGTCTTGTGCGCTGACGTCAGAGCCGCCTGGACGGTGAGCGCCACGTCCCTCCCCAGCGCGGCGATGAGGTCGAGCAGCCGCATGTCCAGATAGAACGACGTGCGCCAGTCATCTAGCTCGTACTCCACATGGTGTCCCACCTGACGCTTATTCACATTCATGCCTGTCGTGTCGTGTCGTTGGTCGTGTCGTGTCGTGTCGTGTCGTGTCGTGTCGTGTCGTGTCGTGTCGTGTCGTGTCGTAAGCATTTAGAAAACAATGTAGGGTTAAAAGGAATGGGAAGGGTACCGTGAAGCATGGCGAGGATGTGCTGCCACGTGGTGAAGGCGCCCGGCAGGCCGAAGATAAACAGCGCGCTGGTGCTTCGGTGATCCAGCGCCATGTCCAGGTCGCCAATCACCCGCTCCCACGGCGACTTCTCCGCACGGAGGACCCGCTGCGTCAGGTCGATCAGCTTCCTCTGTCTCCTCTTGATGTTGCCTTGCCCACCACTGCCAGCCTCGGTTTCTTCTCCGCTCGTTGCCGCTTCGTTGCCAGCTTCGGTCTCCGTCTCCATCGGCTCGCCGTCGCCGCCTCCTGCGCTGGGCTGGGTTGTGTCGCTGCCGTCGGTCAACGTCGAGAATTGGTCGAAGAAATCGGTCAGACACTTGAGCAGCATGTCGAACAGGCCGTGCTCCCGGGCCAGCCGCGTGACAAAGCCGGGAAAGCTCAGCATCTGGGCGGCTGCATTGGTGTCAGCCAATGGAAAGATGTACTTTTGATTGTCGTGTCACATGCTCTTTGAGGCCTGGCCGGCGACGTACTGACGGTGGAGAGGACGACGTGGACGGCATTGACCTTGGCCGGGAGGTAGGAGTAGGCGATGAAGGCCGGGTAGTAGTAAAAGAACCTGCCCGCGAACTCCTCCTTGAAGCCGCTGTCGTAGTTGAGGTCCATGAACACCTTGGTGATCTGCTCAGAGCGAATCACACGATGTGTCAGTTCTCAAGAAACACGACAACAACGCAACTGCCACTCGTCGACTGCCCAAGTAGCCGTCATACCTGTTCGTGGACTTGGTCGCGCACTTCGGCGCACGCCATGACCAAAACGTCGAGCAGCGACGCTGGCCCAGCCATCACTGTATGGGCGGGAAACGCGGTGGTAAGTTGGCAGTGAGTACGCAGCAGCCTATATGTGTGAGCGGGAGCACTTGCCTCGGCCCTTCAAGAGCTTGGTGAAGTCGGAGATGTGGTGCTCGAGCACGGACGGCCTGTCGGGCGCCTTGAGTATGTCATCGGCATTCCCAAACGACAGCATGGCCTCGGCCATCACCCTGCGCGGCGCATCTCCGAACGAGCACACTGTGTGCATCGTTGCACATACATCAGTGTGGCCTGTGCGAGTTTACCTACACCAGGCGCCGCTCTGGACTAAGTGTCCAGAAAGACGTTGGGTGGCGCGACATACCCTTGCTGATGAAGGTGAGGATCAACCCGATTCCGGCCACGTTCTCCTCCTGCTTCAGATACGACACCTGCCAAAGAGAGGTGGACGTCGGAGTGGTGAGCCGCGATCGTAGTTGATCGTAGCAATCCTTAAAAGACTTGTCGTCGTTTCGTGCGGGGCAGGTACCATGCGAGTATGCAGCAACCCGAGCACGTGGTCCAGGAAGACTTTGGTGACCTCCGGGTTGAAGTTCTGCTCGGCTGTCGACTCGGTCGACGACGCGCTGTGTTTTGAGCAGAATCTGCCATCGTTCGTAAACGAGGAGGAAATGAGCGTTAGAAGGTGCACACGGCACGGCACACGACACACACCGGGGAGGGCGAGTGGTACCCTTTGGGCTTCCAGGCCGCAGGATCGCCGCAGTCGCAGCAGCCGCTGCGAGTTGGGAACCATATAGTGATAGTGTGAGTGACATGAGCAAGTTGGTTGGTTGGTTGGTTGATTGATTGGTTTGATCAAGCGGGAAGAACGCGTACCCGTAGCCCGACGAGTACAGGCGGTAGTCGTGTCCTTCGTGCTGCAGACAGACACACACAACGGCGTGCGTTAGGAAAAGGAGCACCAATCAATCAAGCGCGAGACTGAGGAACGAACGTTTCCGTGCTTGAAGCAGTCCACGCAGATGCAGCTGCTCGAGTTCATCTGACTGGAGGCCACACAACACACCGCACACACCGCACACACGTTGGGTTGAGTGCGAAAGAAGCGCTGCCGTGGTGCACCACGCCGAGGTACCAGTCCGAGCAGCGGTAGGCCATGGCGCCGGGTCCCCAGGTGCGGCCGCACACGCTCGACTTTGCCTCGCCCGGCGGCTGCCCGTTGAACATGAGCCCTACTCCAGCCTGCCGCAAGATGCGAGTAGCGGACCCAAGAAGAACAGATTATTTACACACAACATCGCCGGCACCTAAATTCTAGCACAAGTGCAGCCCATGATGTGCTGCATGCACAAAGATCGCATGCGGTAAGTAGAGGGAGGTGGGGCACCTGCAAGATTTGTTGTATGACTGACTCATTCGATGAAGCGATGGATAGCAGACGGGTGAGCAGGTACATGGTGACCTCGCCCCCCTCTGTAAGGGCCGACTCCTCAGCCTTGTCCATCTAAGATCTGCCGGCTGCGCTTGTGCTCCGTTTTCCGTTTCGCTCTCTTCTGTCCTCTTGCCCACCGAAACTTCCTTTTATTTTTGTTTTCCTTTTAATTATCATTTGCACTCTCTTTTATTTTTTCTTCAAGTAGTAAAATTCTAAAAATAAAATAAAAACAAAAGGAAGATGAGCGGTGCAGGAGTGCAGGCGGTGCGTCGGCGTCGGTGGAGGTGGCCAGGCCCGGGGGCAGACGAGAAGCGGACTCATCTTTCAAATCATACGCTTCCTGCGGAAGGCACGCTTCTGGTCGCTCGCCTCCGTGGCCCTCGCCTCAGCCGCCCTCCGTCGGCTCCTCTTCGGCCCTGCCCGCCCCTCATGGCACACCCCTCCCCTATGCCTTTCGTTTTTTATTTCTTTCAAATAATAATTATTATTTACAATTTATTTATCTAAATAACAATATATTTTATTTTCCAGGTCGTTTGCGTGGGAGATGATCCTCACGTTCATGCGCGTGAGTGCGGTCATCGCGCCGCCGCGGCCCGAGGCCATCGACAAGCTGCGCCGCATCGTGGGCCGACCGCCCAAGATCAAGTCCCGCGTCAAGATCGAAATGGTACGCTACGCGGAGACATACCATGCATGTCCGCGTTGTTGGCGTCCCTAACGACGACCACCTCCTCTTTCGTCGCCAGACGACCATCAACGGAATCAAGTGCGAGTGGATGGAGCACATCTCTGCCGCGGTACTTGCCTCAGAGAGACATGAGTGTAGGCCTATAGGCTGATGATTGTGTTGTCTGCGCACTGCACACGGCTTACAGGATTGCCCGTTGGTCATGCTCTACCTGCACGGGGGCGGCTACTGCATGCTCTCCACGGCCACGCACCGCGGCCTCACCTCCAAATTTTCCAAACTGGCCGGCATCAAAGTCCTCGGTACCGAGCCTTTGCAAGGCCTTTTCTTTGAGTCGTCGTTGACACCAATCTCACCCGCACACGGCCAGCCGTTGACTATCGTTTGGCGCCCGAGCACCCGTTCCCTGCGGCGCTGGAGGACGCTCTTGCGGTCTACACTTGGCTTATCGACCCGCAAGGCGGGGTACCCCTCTCTCTCTCTCTCTCTCTCTTCACTACCTCCCCTCCTCCAATCGCGGCTCATACTCGACCGGCCGCTCGCAACGCGCACAGGGCTATCGGCCCCAAAATGTGGTCATCGGCGGGGACTCGGCCGGGGGCGGCTTGACACTTGCTACCATGCTTCGGTGATCGCCGCACTCCTGCTTCCACTCCCGTGGGCCACATCGGAAAAGCTAGTACTTGAACTAACTGATTGTACTTCAAATTTTGCCAGAGCGAGGGACCAAGGCCTGCCGCTGCCCTCGGCTATCGTCTGCCTGTCTCCCTGGGTACATACCACACACACCACACACCACACACCACACACCACACACCACACACCACACACCACACACCACACACCACACACCACACACCACACACCACACACCACACACCACACACCACACACCACACACCACACACCACACACCACACACCACACACCACACACCACACACCACACACCACACACCACACACCACACACCACACACCACACACCACACACCACACACCACACACCACACACCACACACCACACACCACACCGGCTATTGAAGTGTTCCCAGTAACAAATACTCATTGATACTTGTGTGTAGGTGGACCTGGAATGTCGAGGCGAGAGCTGGAAGAAGTACAAGTCCTACGACTACCTCTCCATGCCCGAGACCTTCAACTGCCCCCAGGTCCGTTCACGCCTTCCTCGCCAGGCACCGCACACCTTTGCCGCACCTCACAGACATTTGTTACCAACACTTGCACGCTATGCTTGAGCAGATGTACGCGGGCAATCATCGGCTCGACCACCCACTCATCTCGCCCATCAACGCTTCCCTGGTCGGTCTCCCGCCTCTTCTCATTCAAGGCACGTCGCACTCTGTAATCAAATATAAATATTTATTTCTTTTTATTTATTTATTCAAATTTTTTAATATTAATGATGGTTTCGACCGCAGTGGGCGAAGTGGAGGTGTTGCGGGACGAGGCAGTGATGCTCGCCGAGAAGGCGAAGACAGACGGTGTCGACGCCACCCTCGAGATCTACACCGACATGGTGCGTCCTGGAGTCCTCACGCCCTGCCTCTCTTTTGTCAAGCTCGCAGGCTCTTATTTGTATGTATCTCCACTCGTTCAGGTGCACGTGTTCCAGGCCTTTGGTGGTCTCGCCGCCAAGTCGCGAGAGGCACTCAACTCGGCCGTGGCCTTCATCCACACTCACATCGGCCGCACTCGCCGCCAATCAGGCCCAACCTCCTTTACTTCCATCACTTCCACTTCCACTTCCTCGTCCCTCTTCGTCGCCGTCGCCGCACTCTGAGGCTGCCCACCCACATCAACATTCCACCGAAGGGGACGTGACGCGGCGCTGGCCCATTGGGCCAAACATCGACGCCTTTTCCAACCATTTTCCGATTTTCCCCCTTTTTAAAAAAGGAACTTTCCGCAAAAGAAAGGAAGTCTGCAGAAAGTTTTTAAGCCAATTGGCGTGTGCCGTTTGGGCTCTTTGGACGTGCCGGCGTCAGGTCGCGACAGAGGTGAAGGCGCTAATTTTTCCATTGCTCCAGTTTCGCCTATTGCACCCACATCGCCGCGTCAAGACACCGCACCACC
Source organism: Acanthamoeba castellanii str. Neff (assembly GCF_000313135.1). Taxonomy (NCBI): domain Eukaryota; phylum Discosea; order Longamoebia; family Acanthamoebidae; genus Acanthamoeba; species Acanthamoeba castellanii. The sequence continues at coordinate 478,590 of NW_004457323.1, read as the reverse complement.
TCGGTCGTAAAGAGGTCAGCAAGAAGTGAAGAAGAGATGCAGCAAGTCGCGACTTCGCGACGAGTGACTCGACGTGCACGACTCCCTCTGCCCTCGAGCCCACTTCGGACGAGACGCTTGTAGGAGAGGGGATGGATGGAGGCGCAAGTGGAGGAGGAGGTGGAGCAGCGCCCCCGACGCTCTCCTTGCCTACGCTGCTGTTCCTGCTGAACCTCATGAACGACGGCGATGGCAGCTCGAAGGCCGGAGGCCAAGCGGGCAAGCAGCAGGAGAAGCCTGGGCGTCGCGAGAAGAGGCAGCACCACCCCATGAAGCCGCAGCAGCAGCGCCAGGTTAGGGGTGCTGCACGCCTTCACCAGCAGCCGCGAGGAGGCGGAGGCCACCAGCAACGCCCCTGCATCGTCACCAGCAAGCAGCACTAGGGCTCTTCTCCTTATCCATTCGCGCTGTACGTGTAAATCGATATCCTCTCCTATCCCTTTCATGTAGAGACTCTTCTCTTCTCTTCTCTTCTGTCTAGTCTATCCAGATGTGACATGACACCTCTCTGTTGTTGATACGCTCCGAGCCTTGCAAATAGAACACCCTTCACACTTCAACCTTGGTGTCCCTTTGGGTCTCCCTCTTAAGGGGGGGGGGTGCAGCTCTCATGCGGACTTCTTGGGGGCACCAGCAGCGGGTGTGCTCCGCTTGGGTCGCTGGGGACCCTTGGTCTTCTTCGTCGCCAGCATCTGCTCCATCTGCGTCAGCTTCTGCTCTCGAACGTGGCCACACGCGAAGCAAACACGGGTCAGCCTCTACCAACAACAACAACTACCACAACTGCTACACATTGCTACACAACAACAACAACAACGACAAGCTCAGAGGGAGTACGCACCTGCTCACGGTTCTGGTTGGCTCGCTTGGCCAGCTCTCGGGCAAAGGGGCTCTCGTCGATGCTGCTACCCTCCTCTAGTGGTTCAGGGTCCCTATTGTCCTTCTTGTCCGTGCCGTCGCCGCCGTTGCTATTGACGTTGTCACCAACGACATCACCCCCTTGACCAACATCGTCGCTCTGCACAGACGTGGCATCGCCACCCTCGCCAGCGACATTATTGCCACGATCGGCCTCCTTGTCCTTGCCGTCCCCGTCGTCCTTCTTGGCACTGGTGGTGTTGCGCCTCGGCTTCGCCTGGGCCTTGCCCTCCTCCTTCCCCTCTCTCTTCTCCTCCTTCTTCTCCTCTCTCTTCTCCTCCACCTTGTCGTGGTCCCTTGTTGGGTGCTCGTCCTTGGCGGTCCTGTCCGGTGTGCACCGGTCCTTGTCGTCATCGGGCCGCCGGCTTCGCCGCCTGAGGCTGCCGCTCCTCTCCCTCGCCGGTCCCGCCGCCTCCGCCCTCTGCGATACCGGCCTGCTCACTCCCGCCACCACCGGCGCCGGCGGCGGCAGCGCCGCAGCTTCCGGCGTGCCTTTCGTGGTGCTCGCCGCCCTCTTCCCCTCCTTCTCCCTCTCCCTTTCCTTCTCCTTGTCGGCGCCCTTCCTCTCCCTCCCTGTCCCTCTCCTTTTTCTCCTCCCTGTCGCCTCGCCTCTCCTTCGGGTCCCGCTCTCGGTCTCGGCCCCTGTGGCGCTCCTTCTTCTCGTCCTTGCTGTCCTTGCTATCGGTGCCCCTCCTCTCCCGCTGCTTGTCCTTGTCGTCGTCGCGCCGCCGCCGCTGCGCTCCTGCTTTCGCTGCTCCCGGCTGTCCTTCTCTCTCTCTCGCTCCCGCTTGCCCTCTCTCTCCTTCTCCTTCTCCTTGTCGTCCCTCGCGGGCTTCCGCTCCCGGGCGTCGCGGTCCTTGTCCCGCACGTCCCGGCTGCTGCTGTGCAGCTGCTCCCGATCGTTGTTTTTGCTGTTGTTGCCCGCCTTGTTGGCCTCTTTGTTGGCGTCCTTCGAGTCCTTAGCTTCGCGCCCTCGCTCGCGCGGCGTGCGCGAGTTCTTGGACTCTCGCTCGGCGCCCTTCTTCTCGGCGGCGTCGCCCTTCGCCCGGTCGCGTTCGCGGTCGCGATCGATTCGCGAGCCGCCTCGCCCTTCGCCCTTGTCGGGGCGACTCTTGCCGCCCTCGCTGTTGTCCGCCCTTCGCTCCCGCCGCTCTTTGTCGCCGCCGATCCTGCTCGACGCGCCCCGCGCCGACGCCGAGCCTGACGCCCCGCGGTGCTCGCGCGCCACCGCCAGGTCCAGGCCTTCGACCGCGATCCGCTTCTTCTTCTTCTTTTCGTCGCTCCCGCCGCCGCGCTGGTCCCTCGGGTGGTGGTGCTGGTGCTTGGCGTTGTGCGACCGCGACGGCGACGAGGGCGCGAGCACGGCGCGCGTCTCCCTGGCCGACCGTGACAGGCCGGCCTCCTGGTGGCGCTGCTTCGAGGCCTGTCGGCTGCGGGCTGCGGCGGCGGCGGCCTGGGCGGTCTCGGTGGCCGGCAGGTCGAGGCTCTGGGTGGTGGGCTGGTCGGTCTTGTTGCGCCGCCCGAACAGGTCGAGCCGAATGCTACGGCGCTTGGCCGGCTTCCCGTTCTCCTCGGCGGCGTGGGTGTCGAGCTTGTCGGTGGGCCGGTGGTCGCCCGCGCTGTAGCGCCAGAGGCGGTTGAGGCTGAACCGAGAGCGCTTGCGCTGCTCCCCCGTTTGTGCCGACCCTGATGAGAACAGGTAAGAGAAGAACATTTCAGAGATGAGATAAGATTGACTGATTTTGAATGAAATGGCAAGATTTGTTTGGGGGGGGGTTACCAGATTCGTGGTTGACTGCGGCGGGCTTGCTGTCGGCCGAGGCGGATGACACAGGAACTACCGGTTCGACCTCGTTGCTGCTGTTTTCCTCCTTACGCCCCGACGATCTGCTCATTCGCTTCTCCCTCCGCTCCTGACTGGCCTCGCCCCTTTCGTTCATCTTTGTCGTCGTCTTCCCCTTCTTCTTCTTCTTCAATCAAACCCCTCTCGCACCACTAGTCGTGGTGTAGAGCCCAGATCAGAACGGCAGCGGAGACTCGAGTGTGTGTACCCTCAAAATCTGTTCGAACGAGCGAAGAAGGAGGACACCAACAGTGTCTGTGGCTGCGTGTAGACACGTCTCCTGTGGTCGTGTCTTCTAACTTGGTTCGTTTTGGGACGTAAATGTGAATTAGTTGACAAAGTTCTGTGGTATACCGCGTGTGTCGTATTGTGTTTGGTCGCGCGCGTGTTTCGTTCAGTTTAATCGATCGTACAGACGCCTTCCCTTTTAGGAAACTCCAAACCGGATCTGTGTTGGTCGCCAAAAGCAGCCAATGGTTGGTTGGCTGGTTGGCTGTTGTGTGTTGTGTGTTGTGTGTTGTGTGTTGTGTGTTGTGTGTTGTGTGTTGTGTTGCCGGCTGTGTAAGATGGTATTGTGGGTACCTTGCGTCCGTGCTGGGCTCAGCAGAGAAGGCAGCGTTGCTTGTCGCTGCTGTAGCGATTGGCCCTGGGAGCCGCGTCGGGGCTGGGGGCGGGCAGGTCCTCCAGCGCGCACACATCCTGCAGCAGACGCCGAATGCGCTCGCCGTACTGCCAGCCGACGTTGGACAAGGCGTGAGTGTAATGAGTGGCTGTGTGCGGTGGTGCGTGTGCGCACACGCGTGTACCTCAGGTGAGGAGCAATCCGCGAATAGGCTCAGTCGAGGGGGTTTCTGCTTGATGTGTGCGCTCAGCTGTTCCAGAGCTTGGAGCGCCTTGGCTGTGCCCAGGGGAGCCTTGAGCGTTTGCTTGGCGCCGGTCTCCGCACAGGTGGCTTCGTCGATGTCATCCTTACGCTGCGCGTTCCACATCAGACTGTTAAAAAACGTCGAAGGCAGTATGCTAGAACTGCCCTAAGTGTGTGTGTGATGCGCGACGAGTACCAGAAGCTGTCGCATGAACTTGGTCATCAGTTTGGTTATGTTGGCCTTGTGGCTCTGCGCCTGATCAGCCTCCCCTCCAGCGGCCGCGGGCTGTTCTTCCTCCGTCTCGCCCTCCGCGCTTTCCTCCTGGAGCTGGCACAGCGACTGCAGCACCTTGGCCACGACGACCAGATACGTTCTGGCCATCGCACGACACACGAACACGCCAGCGCGTTGTCAGAGGGAAAGGTCGAAGAAAAGAACAGAAGAGAAAGAGAAAAGACAGAGGAGGAAGAGGGTACTGCAGGTCGTAGTCCTTGACCTCTTCGGAGAAGACCTCGTACTGGGAGGAGTCGACGATAGACGGGAAGACGAATCGGTAGAAGAGGCACAGCCGCACGAAATGCCAGCCCTGGCCCGAGCGCGCCGTTTCGGCGTAAATGTGTTGGCACACCCGACGCAGCGGCCTGGATTGTGTGTCGCGCGGGCGGCAAGCGGGGTGGCATGGTGTGTGTGTGTGTGTGTGTGTGTGTGTGTGTGAACAGGTGGCACGAGATGCGCGTGGGGGAGAAGGAGATGCAATTCGTACTGCGGCATCCGGTCGAGGTTTTGAACGATGCGTTCGATGATCGCGTAGGCGTCCTGCGCAATCTCGACCACCTGTGCCCCCCCCCGCGTCAAGCAGGTCAGAGTGAGTGTGGTGCACCAGTTTCTACACGCACACGCTTTAGACGGGACGCACCGTATCACGGCTCATGCCAAAGTGAAGGACGTTATCGTTATCGTGCCCTTTCTTCGCCTTGTTGCTCGCCTTCTTCCGCCTCTTGCCAATGTCGATGAGGAGGTCGGCCAGGAGCTCATGGAGGTAGGCGTCGCCCACGAGGTGGAAGTAGCGCGTGATCATCTTGGAGCAGGTCTCCGTGCTCATCAGGTGGGTCCCTCGGGTCTCCTCCTTGCCCTCTTCTGCACTGTTGCGGGCCGTAGCGGTGGTCGTGGTTGTGGTCGATACGCTACGTTCGCTCTTCTTGTTCTGCTTCTCGCTCTCTCCGATTGCCATGTAGGCCGAGACCATGGAGTTGACGAAGCA
>NW_004457323.1:471211-473101 GCF_000313135.1 Acanthamoeba castellanii str. Neff | reverse complement strand
GCCACCACGGCAGCCAGGAGATAGGGCGGCCGCAGCAGTTCCTGCACGACCGCGTGTGAGCGTGAGGTCAAACACGCGACACGACGCACGACGCATCATGCATGACACACGACACGCCGGGGGCTCGGGCATGAGCATACCTCGAGGAATGCGCAGAGGACGTCGGCCTTCTGCTGGCTGTAGTTGCCGTGCCGCACAAGGGCGCGCACCCGAGGCCCGAACCAGAAGCGCTGGTGGAAGAGCTGCCGCCAGGTCGAGTGTTGGGCGCCCACCGCCTGACGCGCGGTGAACGAGTGGAAGAGGGAAACGAGAGCTGGAGGAGATGAAGTAGAGGAAGGGGAGGAAGATGGAGGAAGGGAGGTGCGGAAACAGAACGAGCGCCACAGAGAGTCGTCGCTGGCAATGCGGGCAAATTGGCGGCAGGTGGGCGCGATTCTGCACACATCTTGGCATGAAAGGAATGAGAAGACATGAAGGAGAAGCTCATCCCCGCCACTAAACACTTGGTCGGCCGTCGTCTCCATCACGCACGTCCTTTCCTTGTTCTTTCCGTTGCTGGCCGGCAAGATAAAACAAATATTTGGATTTATTGATTATTATTCTTCTTTTTTAAAAAAAGAAATAAAATGGTACTCAGAGCAGTCGGAAGCGCACGTAGTCGATGAAGCGCTCGCCTACGGCAACGGCGATCCTGTGAGGCAGGATCGCCACCATCCGCAGATTCTGGGCCACAGGCGAGTGGATGAGCTCCTCGAATCGCTTTTGCTCTTCTTCAGTGAGGGAGAGGGCGAAAGCGGATTCGGCGGAAGAGGGGCTGCTGTCGACCTCTTTGCCCTTGCGCTGGCGCAACTTCATGCCGTACTGGGGATCAGTCTCATCGATTACGACCTGCGTCTTTCTGTTGGGAGGCGGCGGTGGGGTAGCGAAGATGCGGTTGAAGAGCAGCACGAACTGGGTGGTGATGCAGAGGATGGGAACAGAGGCTACGAGGAAGAGGAGGAAGAGGAAGAGAGCCCAGAGGAGCGTCGTGCCGACCTCGTCCATCCACGCAACGACGTGCTCCAGACGCCACCGCAGAAGAGCCTGCTGCTCGCCTCTTCGCTGCGTAGAGGCTGGCGGCTTGGCCAAGATCGCAGCGCGGGACGATGTGTAGGCGTTGAGATAGAGGATGCGAGCAAAGAAGATAATCTCTTCCACGTTCTTGTGCCACCCGAGCGGCTTCATCCACCAGGGCAGCAGAAGACTGACGAATTGGAACGGCAACATGGCCAGGCATGTGAGCGTTTCGAGTTTTATCATCTCTCGTGCAAGATGGAGGGGTTGTGCAGCTAGCAGTGCAGGTGATGTTGTGCAGAGATCTCAGAGATGAAGGCAAATGATAAGTTATTCTACCCTAAAACACGTGATTATTTCTGTGGCGTTTGCTCTCGAAATTCCCACCACAGGACTATGCAATTCCAGGAATGAGTAATGCCGCCGCGGGGATTCGAACCCGGCGCGGGGTTACGAGTTGTACTCTCATCTTTTTTGACACATTAGAGACAACTCGGCCCGAGGAAGAGGGATCATCTGGAGGTGCAGAGGTCTGCATCAGTTGCATCTGAGGACAAGGAGAATAGGACGTGAACGACAACAATGCTGAAGAGGGCGGCAAGATTGAATGCAGCGGTGGTCGGGGCATCATCTTCCTCGATTCCCATCATGCAGCGGGCTGCTGCGGCCAGAGCACTGCGATCATCGATGCGAGAGGAGGCCCTCTGCCTGTCCTCTACTTCGGTTCATGGAAATGGAAGGACGGAGGCCGACCGATTGAGGTTTTACTCAAGCGAGGTAAAGCTCCTCGCCTAATCCGCGTCCTTGTTTCCCCTTCACACTCTGCAGAGTATCCCA
>NW_004457323.1:470503-471112 GCF_000313135.1 Acanthamoeba castellanii str. Neff | reverse complement strand
AGGAGGATCTGAAGCAGGGAAAGAAAGTGAGTGTTGAACAATCCAAGTCTCCAGCAGAAAGTTCAAGACCTGAAGAAGGAACTAGATGAAGCAATTAAAAACAAGTTGACTACTTCATGCTACACCTACCCCCATCTCTTAGGAAAAAGTGAATTAGCATTTTGGTCATGAAGCTTCTCTCCTATTGTTGGTTTTATTCCAGCCATACTCACAAAAGAGGTGCAGAACCTCTCCAACAGCCTTAAATACCCTCAGCCCCTTCTTTACCTCCACAAAAAGTATTAAACTTATTTAGAAGCATCTTTTGAAAGTCACTTGATTGCTCCACCAGCAAAGAGCTGATGACATACTTCAATCATCTCACATCCTCATCAAAGAGCTTGCCCTCCACATTATGATTTCCAGCCCTCAACTCTGCTGGGTAAGTTGCACCAGCCCTTTGATTCTGTATTTTTCGCTCTTTTTGTACCAATGAGATGGCGTAATTGTCGTGCTGGGTTTTATCTAGGCAGCGCCGAAACCAGGCCAAATTCTGCGAGGGGCACCGGCACCTCTTCATCTCCAGACCCCACAACCCCACAACCCCACACTCTCATCCTACGCTATGGC
>NW_004457323.1:463790-470276 GCF_000313135.1 Acanthamoeba castellanii str. Neff | reverse complement strand
GCGCGCGCGCGCGCGCACACACACGCACACAACGTGACCGTGGCTGATTGGTTGTGATGTTGTTGTTGACGATGATGCGTGCACGCAGGCCCTACCTGGAGGAGCAGGAGGCGGAGAAGCTGATCAACAAGGACGCCATCGTCAAGAACGCGCTGGAGGCCGTGCAGAGCAACGGTATCGTCTTCATCGACGAGATCGACAAGATCTGCAAGGACAAGAACTCGTACGGCGCCGACGCCTCGTCGGAGGGCGTGCAGCGGGACCTGCTGCCGCTCATCGAGGGCACCACCATCAGCACCAAGTACGGCAACGTCGACACCTCCAAGATCCTCTTCGTCGCCTCGGGCGCCTTCCACTCGTGCAAGCCATCCGACCTGCTCGCTGAGCTGCAGGGCCGTCTGCCCATCCGCGTGCAGCTGAAGCCGCTCAAGAAGGGCGACTACTATCGCATCTTGACCGAGACCAAGTTCAACCAGATCGACCAGGCCAAGGCCCTGTTGCTGACCGAGGGCGTGGAGCTCGACTTCACCGACGACGCCATCCACGAGATCACCAAGCTCACGGCCGAGGTCAACGAGACGGTGGAGAACATCGGTGCGCGTCGCCTCCACACCGTCATGGAGCGGATCCTGGAGGAGGTCAGCTACGAGTGCACGCCGGGCAAGGTCACCATCGACGTGGCCGAGGTCAGGAAGCACCTCAGCGAGCTCCTCCTCAAGACGGATCTCAGCAGATACGTTTTGTAATTACCTCCAACAACCAACAACATCAACAGACAGGGCACACGCCAACAACGCCTTGAGCACCACGAGCTCCTCGAGAGTAAAGCGAAACACGGTTCTGTGTTGTAAAGAAGAGAGGGAGGAGGGCATATACATAGCACAAGCCAAGAAGGGAACGATGATGCAACACGATGGTGCTTGTTGTGCTGTAGGGTCACTCTCTGGCGCCTCCTGTCTGCAGAAGCATGACGTCGATCTGGTCCTGTGAGCGCAAGAGTAGAGAAGGAGAGATGGTAAGAAAGAGAAGAATGACAGATCCCAGGGCGAGATGTGGCGCGAGGCTGGAGCAGAGCACGTACACCGTCATTGATGTTGGCTTCGTTCAGAGTGCTTTCAAGATTGAGACGCTGTCCCTCCGGTCCAAGAAGCCGCACAGATTGCGGATTGATGCTCTTCTGCTTCGCCCAAGCATCCACCAGTCGCTTGATCTTCGTCTTTCCCTTTGCTCGGATTTCCACAACTCCCTGTGGCACGAGATCTGTATCAGTACATTGGGGGGGGGGTTATATCATCACTTCGAGAGTGAACGTACTGAGCCGTCCTGGGGAGCCAATTTGACTGAAATCACAGCGTCCTCACCCTCTTCGCCGGGCGTGGCCTTCACAATATTGGACTTCCTATCTTCTCCTTCCATCTATCTCGATGTTGTTTGCGCGTTATGTTCGTGCCGTTGGGCGCCAGCCAATTTTTTCTTCGTATTCAAGAAATAAACAGCTCAGCGCTGTCGATGGTGAAGCACACAACGGCCGCAGCTGTGGAGGCGAGTTGTCAGCACGGCCTGGAGTGTGCACGCGTTTTTTTCCAGATCTGTCGCCATAGACGCCGCCATCGTCACCACCCGCATCCAGTGATCACTGGTTGGGGGTGTTTCGTGAAGGTGGAGGTGCGCTTCGTGGTGCTGGCCCACGCCGTGAGTCTCTGGCCTGCTGCTGTGCTCGCATGGTTGGCACGATGAAGAGTGCCGCGCCACCGGCCATGGCCGCCACCAACGCCACCACCTTCCATTCCACATCACAATTTGTAAGTCGAATTTAATAATCCTTGTACAAATGCTTACAGGTTCATACGTGGAAGCGGGGGGGGGGCTCACCAGCTTCTTTTCCTTTGCTCCCATTCCCACCTCGTGCTCTGCTGTAGATCAGGCTCAACTTTTAATCTTTGTTTTCTTTGTGCCTTTCTACGTATTTCTCATCACCGCAGCGTCATCGCCACAGCCGCGTTCGTCTCGCTCTGCACGAAGCGGTGTCTTCTTCCGCGCATTGCCTCCCCACACAACCGAACGCGAGCGCATGCGGTGTGCAAGACCATCATCATCCACAACACAACGACTGCTGCTCAGCCACCGCACACGCACCACACCCTTTCTCGGAACTACACTTTTCTCTCGTTGCTCTTTTGCTCTACTTAGCCGCGAGATGGAAGGCACGCCACCCGCGCCACTGCCACCTAGGGTGGTCATGCGCAATGGGCGCGAGGACGACCAGCTGCAGGGCATCACCACCAAGCAGTTCCTCGAGCTCTACTCCGTGGGTACGTTCGCCAGCGATTTTGCGATTTCCATCCACAGCAAATCAGGTGGATTATTCTTATTATTTTTTAATATTTATGCACAATACACTAAAGCATAGAAATAAAATCTAGCAAATAAATGCCAATAATTATTTTATTTTGTCTAACATTTTTTCGTACTGGTACCAGCCACGTACACCACCGCGAGGACCGTGGACCGCGTGAGCATCTTCGACTTTGACGCACACATCAGCCGTCTGGGTACGTCTCTACGCTCGGCTTTCGGCTTGGCGCGAGTGTATGGCTCGCGCTCACCACTGCAGCCATTTGTCGCGCGCGTGTGGGTTGTGTCGTGTGCTGCAGCCAAGCTGAGCGAGCGGGCGCCGATCGCGATGTCCGACGAGCGGATGAGAGACCTGGTGCTCCCCACCCTCCGCCGGGCGATGTCGGCCTTCCTGGCCCGCTTCCCCGACCACGAGCGCGACGAGCTGCGCATCTACTTCCTCGCCGCACCCAGCCCGGCGCCGGGCGCCGGCGAGCAGGGCTCGGACGTGGACGTGCTGATCTACGTGCAGGCGCTGCCGGTCAAGCAGAGGGGCGAGCTGGTCACCGCCGCTCTGCGACCCGCTCCCCGCCGAGCCGATCCCCACGTGAAGGACGTCAAATGGAACATGTACGTTCAGCCCACACGCACGGCCGCACGCGCACATGCACGGCCGCACACGCACGCAGGCGCTGTCGTCGGCTAGGCTCACGCAGCTTTCTCCCACGCCAAAAGGGCGCGCAAGGTCTACGAGGCGCTGCAGGCCAAGGACGAAGAGGAGGTGGTCATGTACGATGAAGACGGGTTGGTCACCGAAGGCCTCTCGAGCAACGTCTTTGTCATCGCCGAGGTATGCACTCCTCCACCTCTCTCAACCTCACCTGCACATTCCACGCGAGGCCATGCGCATTCCACACATCGATGGACGCCACTCACCTCCGCGTGTGCGCGCCTCCGGCGCAGGACACGGTGCGCACGGCGCCCACGGACGTGGTGCTGGCGGGCACGTTCCGTTCGCTGGTGCTCGAAGTGTGCGCGGAGAACCACATCCCCATCTCCCTCCACTGCCCGCAGATCTCCACCATCGATCGCTGGCAGTCCATCTTCATCACCAGTACACTCTCCTGCGCCTTTTTCTATGCGTGTCGTGCGTGTTGTGTGTTTCGTGCGTTGCGTCTCAACGCCAGCTTTTCGTTGAACCAGGCACGACACGAGCGGTGATGGGCGTGGGCACACTGCGGTACTACGTGCGGGACTCGGTGTCCGACCCGGCCGACGCGCGGGTGCTGCGCTTCGAGCCGACGCCGCTCCTCACCCGCCTGATGGACCTCGTCGCCGAACGAATGAAGGAGAGGGCCACCACCATCCTCCACCTCTAATCCTCCTCTCTTTTTCCATTTTTCTTTATTTTGTGCAAAATAAATATTTGTTTTGTTATTTGTTATTTGTTTTTTATTTATTTGTTGACCGCGGGGAGGGCCTGGAAGTAGCGGCGGGCGCGCTGGACCTTCTCGACGCTGATGCCGTGCGAGGGGTCGATTCGCTTGAGGAGGTCGGTCGCCGTCCGGCCGTGGAGGCAGGTGGGTGGCATCGTTGCCGGGTCGATGTTGTGCTGGGTCACGGCGAGACCCGCCAGCGCGTAGCAGGTGTGGTAGTAGTCGCGGTACTTGGGCGGCTTGTCGCGCAGGCCGCCGTCGATGTCCTGGCAGCACGCCAGGATGTAGGCCTGGACCGCCAGCTGGTCGAACATGAGGTCGCCCTCGCACTCCCGGCCGGGCCTCGGTATCTCCTCCACTTCTTCCATTTCATCTTTTTCTTCAACCTCTTCCACTTCTTCTTCTACTCGTTTTACTTCTTCGATTGCTTCTTCTTGATGGTGATGAAGATGAAGGAGAGGCTGGATCTGGGGGAAGATGGCGGACTGCCAGTAGGAGTAGCACGAGTCGACGAGCTTGTTGGTGCGGCCCTGGAAGCCGCCCTCGAACCGCATCTGGCGCTCGCACGTCCACTTGAGGAGCGCCGGCAGGTCGAGCCGCCGAAGCTCGCCCAGGATGGCCAGCGCCGACACCCCGCAGTAGGCGTACCCGCCATGGGCCTCGTTGCCCGGCTCTCCGCCTTGATGAAGAAGATGAAGGTGATGATATAGAAGAAGATGAAGATGATGATGAAGATGGAGGTGATGATAGAGGAGAAGGTGAGTTGATGACAACGAGAGCGAAGAAGGAGAAGAGATGGTGGTGAGGTTACCCATTCCGCCCTCGTAAGTCTGGCAGGAGGCGAGGTACTCGGGCGTGCCGGCTACGAGCTCGTCCGTGAGCACGTTCGCCAGCGCTGCTGCCGCCAGCCCGCAGTATGTGCCTGCGCGCGAGATCGGGTCAGCCATCGACCGCACACACACCGCACATGCACATCGCACACACCGCACACGATGCGCGTACCGCGAATGTCGACTTCGCCGTCCTCGTGCATGGTGAAGGAGCCGTCGGGTCGCTTGCGGGCGAGCAGGAAGGCGTGGAGGCCCGGTCGATCGATCGCGCTGTAGGCCTCCTCGGTGCCGATGATCACCAGCGCGTTCACGGCGGCGTAGGTGGGGGCCATGTGGGGCAGCTGGCCCGGTCCGCCGCCGAAGCCGCCCGTCGGGGCCTGGCACCGCTTGAGGAAATCGACGACGCGCGATGTCATCGATGCCAATGTGGAAGATGAAGAAGCGGCTCGTTTTGTGGGAGGCTTGGATGTTGTTGAGAGGGTGGAGGGGGCGGGCAGAGCGTTGAGCAGATCGAGGGCATTGAGGATCCAGTAGCAGAGCCAGGGCCGCGATGCGTCAAGCGACGAGTAGCCGCCGGGTAGACCGCGCAGGCCACGGCCTGCGTAGGACGCGTGCTGCAGACGACAGAGTCCCACTCCATCCTCATTGTAGTCTTCGAAATCATCGGAAGGGTCGTCCTCATCTTCCAATGATCGGCCATCGGTTGGCGTCTCATCCACGTAATCCTGGAAGGGCAATCGATGCGACGATGCTGGCACTGGAGAGTCTGCCAAGGCGCGCCTCAAAATGTGAACGATCGTGCGCTCAACCTTGCCCTGTTCGAAAGAGGTTGGGGTGACTTCCTCCCGATACGCCTCATCGCCACCATCTCTATCCATCTTCTATTTCCTATTTCTCTCACAGTTATCTTTTCTTTTTAAGAAAGATCTTGGCTGTGGTGGAGACAACGTGACGAACCCCAGATAAACGACCCAACACTTCATTCGCGGCTGTGCCAAACAATCGATGTTCAATCAATCATCCACCCGGCACTATCCCTCTCCACCCTCCCCACTCCAATATAGATAGTTGTCTCCGACCTGCTTGCTTTAGGCTTGGTTCACCCTGGTCAGGAAGTCCGCAGCCTGGTGGGTAGTTCACGCCATGGTCAGTTCAGTGCTTGGGAGAACATGTTAACATCCTTCACTCGGCTTTGCTGGTGGGCGCTGTGAGGGTACAGTCGTGTGGTGGAACGTACTTGCGAGTTTCTGTCGATGATGCATTCATCGAGGAACTGGAAGGAGTGGAGGGCAGCCGGGGCGAGGTTCACGACGTTCGAGATGCTCTCGCACGAATGCTCGGTGCTCTCGAAGAGAATGTTCTATGTGGTGTAGTGGTGTGAGTGCTATCAACGTTGAAGCCATGGCCGACATCAACGAGGGGTACCTGAAGCAGGGCGATCTTCTCCTTGAGCTTATTAAGCTTCTTCACGTTCCTGGCGATGGCGTCCTTGAGCATGAGGTCGCTGATGGTCTCGAAGGTCCACTCCTTGTGCTCCTTGCAGCTCAGCCATACTGTCCCCCCTCTTTGTAAGAAACAACAAAGCCTCACTCACCAGGAAGGAGGTCTTTAAGCGAACCAGAGTATCGGAAGTCGACGAAGACACCGTCGATGGGCTGAGCAGGCGAGTAGCTGATCTCGAGCTCATCGCCGAACTCGCCAACGACGACTTTCTCGTCCATAGCCCAACCGCTGGCGGGCACGAACGAGGTGTCGACGCAGCCTGTTCATGGAAGGAGAGGAGTGAGGCCACGCTCTTGTTATTTTGAAGCAGGAAGGCTCAATAGAGTACCAAAGAAAAGGCCGTCCTGCGAGCAGAGGGCCTCCAGGTTGAACTGGACCGGGGT
>NW_004457323.1:402672-463647 GCF_000313135.1 Acanthamoeba castellanii str. Neff | reverse complement strand
AAGAAAAGAATGGACGGCAGGGCTGGGCGGGGCACCAGCGTTAGCGGCTCCGCAGTCAATGATGAGCACGCACAGAGGCGAGCCATAGTAGGAGTTGGACACGCCCTGAAGATGGGCAAAGTTGGCGGCTGCAGGTACAACGAGAGCAGAACGAGAAAGATGAGAACAAGAGATGAAGAAAGCGAAGGGGGGGTACATTTAGATTAACCCCATCAGTTTGCGAGGTGAGTGCAGTGCGTACGCTGGCCGGGCTCGCTGTCGATTCGCACCACCTTGTTGTGTTCGTTGAGGATGACGCCTGGAATACCGGTTTCGCTGTATCCCGGGGGAAGGGGGGCGGTGGGGTCGTAGTCCATCAGCCGGTCGAACGTCGCGCACTGCTTCCCGCTCGCCGCCACCACGAAGAGGGCGACCAAAAGAAGTCCGAGAAGCTTCATAATCCTGCACCCGCCCGAGGTAGAGGTAGAGAGGTAGCGAGAGATAGAGACAGAAACAAAGGAGAGCATCAACAAACAAAGATTAATAATCCACGTTGAAGTGGTTCGAAAAACTAATCTCGATTCTATCCTCTTCTGCTCCGGTTCCACTTTTTCGTTTCACCCAGCCTCGCAGCAGAGAAGATGATTCGAGGGGGTCGAACCTGTCGAGAGCGGCTCGTCGCCTTCTTTTTTTTTCTTCTGGTGGGTCAAGCGATCTCACACAGAGCGGTCTTCTCCAATGCCAGCCCCTTTTATCCCGCCTTGACGGCTGTTGGGTAAACACCACGAAATTTCCTTTTTCCTGTCACACCTACCTAAATCGGACTTTCCTTTCTCGTCCACACGAAGCCAGAGAAGAAGTACCACCACCTTCCACTTACAGACAAAGACAAGGGATAGGCAGAACAGTAGAGAGATAGATAAGATTGGTTAGGTAAGAGACTGGTGATGGATGATTCCGACTTTATCGTCGTTCATTGGGAAGGAAGGACGGACGTGGCGCTGGGCTTGGTGAGGCTGCCCTCCGAGGTGGATGTGGACCTGACCACCCTGCGCTCGATGGTCGAGAGCCAGGTCGAAGCCATCGCCCTCCAGCGCAGGACCGGGGCGGGTAAGGACTGGGACTACCGGTTCCTGATGCCCAACCGCGGGGTTGTGGCCGCCGCCTCCGAGAGGATGGAGAAGGGGCGGGTGGTCAGGAAGAAGCCCAGTGCGGCCGCGGCCTACGTGCCCATCGGACGCAAGCAGGAGATCGAGATGTTCCTCTCCGACCTCCTCATCGGCTCTCCCGACAATGTCAGTCCGTCGATCGTGCTGCGTTCCGTCAAGGCCACCGACGAAGACAAGCCCGCCGACTCGAAGCCCGAGAAGAAGCGCCGGTGCGTCTTCAACACCGTCGTGGGCCTGATGGTCGCCGCCGCGTTCCTCTTCCTGGCTTTTCACTCGGGTCTCAGCGCTCATGGGCCGCATCACCACCACGACGACCACCATCGCCCGTGGGGCGGCCAGCAGACCCAGCCCGAGCCCCCGCACGCGTGGTGGAACGAAGTTAACCCGGGACTAGGCGCATACCCTGGTGACGGTGGCGCGTACCCCGGTGGCGCTGGTGGTATGGACTACGGCAAAGAAGTGAACTATGGCAACCCGATGCCGGTGTACGGCCTGCCGCCTTCCGAGCCGCAGGTGGCCATCCTCATCATCGAGGAGGTCGAACTGCAACAGCAGCAGCCGCCGCTGGCGATGGAGGATCAGCCGATAAAAGTGGACGTGCCGGCGGGCTGGCCCGTGATGAGCCCGGAGGACGCCTGGACGGGCGCACCTTCATCGGAGGCAAGTGACATGGGCTGGAACAGCGAGGAGGCCTCCTCCTCCCCCGACACCGCCATCGACCTGCCCGCGCCGATCGACCGCCGTAGGTCCCAGCTCGGCGACCAGGCCTCGTCGTCCGACCAGATGCAGATCCAGATCGATGTGCCGGTGCTGATGATGATGCCGCGCGAGGAGCTCCCCAACCCACCTTCGGGCGGTGCCTTCGCCGATCCGGCGCAGTTCCCACCGCCGCCCCAGTACCACGTCGACCCGGTCCCGCCCCGCGACTACGGCCGCGACATCAACTACGTCGACCCGCAGCCGCCCAAGTTCCTGGTCGACCCGATGCCCGGTGGCGCGCCTTGGGCTCACCCGGGCGGCCCCGGTGGCATGCCCTGGGCTCACCCTGGTGCCCCTGGCGGCCACCACGGAGGTCACTATGACGGCCACCACCACGATGACCACCACGGCTACCGCTTGCTGGAGCGGGTGGCGCTGGCGATCGTGTACACGGTCGGCTCTTCGGTCGATGGCTACTTCCGCACGTTCGTCACCTGCTGGGCGGAGATGGGCACCTGGCTGGTGCGGCTGATCGACGCCTACTTTGCGCTGCTGCAGAACCTCATCGACCACATGCTCCTGTGGCCGGTGGTCGTCGTGCTGGTGGTGGGGATGGCCGTCGCTCTCCACTACGCCGAGCGGATCATCGCCGTCGTGCTGCCCTACAAGGCCGGCGACCTCAAGAACCAGCTCGCTGATGACCCCGAGGAAGAGGATCTCGCGCACGTCGCCGACCTGGTCGACGAGGAGTGCCCCAAGCTCAAGGACTGAACTTCGTCTTCGTCTTCTTCGAGGTCTGTACATAACATACACGCACGCGCGCATTGCACACGCTCATGACACGACACACGACGACGCGACGCACACGGTGAGGAGACTGGAACTTGGCTTGTGAATGCGCGAATGGTAGAAATAAAAAGAGAGCTATGCAGGATGGTGCGTTCAGGCGTCGGTTTTTGTCGTGGTGTCCAGCGAGCGCTGGGTGTCGGCGTCGCCTTCGGTCTTTGTTGTGATGTCCAGCGTGCGCTGGGCGTTGCCGCCGGCTTCGGCGGCGTCGGGAACGAACACGCGCGTCTCGGTCCTGGTGCAGCCCGACCCGGACTTCTTCTCGGTCAAGGTGATGTACTCCTTGCCACCGTCCACCTCCTCCACCGCCTTGTGCTCGGTCACAACCGGCGTCTCCTTGCTCTGTCGCCAGCACACAACATTAGGTTTGAGTTGAACACGCGACCTCGTACATGTGTGTGTGTGTGTGTGTGGTCTTGCGGAGTACGTACGGGCAGGGTGACATGCTTGTACGTGCTGTCCGTGAAGCGGAGGTATGACATGAGAACGTTGCTGATGACGAAGGGGAAGATGGTGTAGGGCTGGTAGACCAGCACGGCCCAGCTGACGAGGAAGTTGAACAGCAGGACCAGGGAGAGCGCCGTCTCGCCCTGCAGCACGTCGCTGCGGCGGAACCTGATAACCCCATCCCTTACCTTGCCTACAAGTGTGCCCAACGACGGTCATCGAGGTCAGCCACATGCGTCTAGCGTGTGTGTGTCGTGTGTGTGTGTGTGTGTGTGTGACGTATCGTACCATCCACCCAGGTGGTGAATGCGTAGGAGGAGGCGGTCGAGGCGAGCAGCAGCCCGACGGAGGCCTGCACGGCTTTGAGGCCGGCCAGGCGGACGACATCGCTCCTGACACTCTTGAGGCCCTCGCCCTTGATCTTGAGCGCGTCGCCCTTGCGCACCACGTTCTCCATGGTGATGGGGTAAGTGCCCGTAGGCTCGCCCAAGGCACGCGAGAGAATAAACGAGTTGAAGCTTCGCCTCGTGCGTCTCCTCGCCCAACTGTACACAGCAACACAGCACACAGCATACGAGCGCAATCTGTGAGTCAGCGTGGAACCATGGCGACCCAGAGAGTGTACGTACAGGAACGCGATCACCGAGAGTGTGGCCACGGAAGCCACGCTGTGCAGGGCGGTGCGCTCCCAGCCTGTCAAGCCGCGGGTGAAACTGGGCATGTGCTGGTTGTGATCGTCGCCCAGGGGCAAGCCCGAGCTTTCGGCCATGCTCTGCACCTTCTCCATGTACTCGCGGACGAAGACCACAGATTCGTTGCGCTCGAGCGCGAAGCTGTACGGGGCCAGACCCAGGAACTGGAAGAACACCAACCACAGCACCGCCTTGGGCACCGAAACGCCTCCGATCTGCATCACCGTCATCACCATCACCATCGCCATCACCATCATCATTGGTTGGATCGTTAGACCTTGTGCGAATTCAAGTGCGAATTCAAGATCGCTCTGGATAATGATTATGGTGTGCACGTACGTTCCAGTTGAGGGTCCGCTTCTGGAACTCATAGAACTCGGCGCGCAGGGCGTCCAGGGACGCTGGCGTCTCTGCCACTGCAAGGGACAAAGGGTTAAGAGCCCGACCAGGCCTGATGTGCACACATATGTGCTACAGCGCAGAAGCGTACCCTTGGCCGTCTCGGCCGCGGCCGGGACCTCGGTGGAGTAGCTGCGTCGGCCGCCTGGCAGCTTGGATCTGAGGCCCGCCCGCAGCGGCTGCGCGAGCCCATTCAGCCCCAAGCGGCGACTGCGCAAGCGCAGCAGAGATGAGATTTGTGTGTGGGGAGCGATTAAATAAAAGGCAAAGATCGGAGTGGTCGGGCGTACAGAGTGGCCGAGGCAGCAGTGGTGAAGGGCGTATGCAAATTGGGTCGGGTGGCAGTGGCGACAGTGCTCAGAAGGCTGGCTGAGCGGCTGGACGACCCGGCGGCGCCAGTGAGGATCGCAGCAGATCGTGCGCCGATTCGAGTGGAAATTTGGGAAAGCGGTGGTTGAGATCGTGCAGAAGCGAGCCAGGTTTGCGCTGATGCTCTTCTCATCTTGCTCCGTGTTGTGGGCGTGTGCTGTGGTCTCAACGCGGGAGCGTTGTAGGACCACTTTCTTCGGGTTTTGTGGGGTGTTCGAAGAAATACAGCGAAGAGGAGTTATACGAAGTGGGAATGCTCTCTGCGTTGTTTTAACTATTTTATTTCTCCGAGAAGAAAATAAATAGTTAAAACAGTACCGGCATTTCATATTTCTTGCTTCCGAGTAGTAGGAGGGGGGGAGGGTGGGTGTACGCAGAGAGCGTTCCCACTTCGTATAACTCCTCTTACCGGAGGTAACATGAGTTACACTCCGTGGAACGCTCTCTGCGTTGTTTCGTACAGAGACGTCGGGCTACAGGTCGGCATCGCTGTTGGCGTCGTCGCGGTCGCTGTCGACGTTGAACAGGATATCGGAGTAGGAAGACGGGACTTGACGCACGACGTAGTGACGCCAGAAGGTGTTGGGGTCTCTCCAGCCGCCCAGGCGGAACAGGGCGTCGGGTTCGACGCCGGCTCTTATCCCCGCCATGATACCCGATTTACGGAAGGTCTTGGCGGTGAATGCGGCCGTGTCGAGGTCGGCCTCGCGGGCCACCCCTTTCAGGATCTCGGCGCATCGGTCGGGTTGGAGTCGGTTGAACGGGCGCTGGAGTTCGAAGACGATGCGGCAGTTGCGAGTTCTCTCGTGGATGTGCGCGGTCTGTTCTGACCAGCGCTGGAACGTGCGCACAGGGCAGAGAGCCGCCTCCGAGCACTCGAAGATGGGGACTGTGAGGCCATCCCCGTACAGGTCGTTCTTGTAGCCGGAGACCGGCACGACCAGTTTTCGGGGGCTGCTGGAGTCGTTGATCGTGACGTCGTTGAAGAGCGGCAGCGTTGCGGCGGAGACCCGGAACGCGCCGAGGACACACAGGAGGGCGATGAGCTTGGCTCTTGTCCTCTCGGGGGACGTGTTCACGCCCCACCTGCAGAAGAGCTGGGCCAGGTTTGAGAGGTCGAAGGTCTTGCCATGGTCGATGGGCCTGCGCGTGCAGGTTCACACGAGGGCCCGTCGCAGTCGGCGGATGAGGGGGTCTTGGGTGGGGGACAGACCCATTGGTTTGTAGAGTGTGTTGATTGTGGCCAGCAAGGAGTTGATGGTCATGGACGGGCACTGGAGGCCTCTGGTCGCCAATTCGATGAAGTTGGCTATCGACGCAACTGCGTCCTCCGGCTCTGGCAGGAAATCTAGCTGCTCACAGCGGCAGAAGTCCCTGAAGCGCACTAGCGAGGAGCAGTACTGGCGCCAGGTTGAGGGCGCTAGCGTGTCGTTGAGGGAGGTGAGTGCATTGGTGGACCAGCCAGTGGTCCTGTGGATCCAGAGATCCTGCAGGCGACCCAGTTCCACCTGGGGTTGTGCAGGGGCTTGGGCGCATTGTGGCCCTCCCAGGGGAATGAGGCTGGCTCATTGGGGATGGGGACTGGTGGGGCTGAGCAGAGGTCCAGCAGCTCCTGGAACCACTGCTGGCCCCTCCACACTGGGACGATGATGGTGGCCTGGGCTCACTGATGGCAAATCAGGGCCATGATCTTGGGGATGAGGGCTATGGGCGGGACTACCCAATTGTTGTCTCACCACCAGTCCTGCATGAGGCAGTTGACTGCCTCCAACCCTGGCTTGTGGAAATGGCTGTTGAACCGGGGGAGGCATGCATTCAATGCGGTTGCTGTGCAGTCGATGGTGTGTGGGCCCCAGCAGCGGTTGAGCAAATGGAAAATGTGGTTGGCCAGCCACCACTCATGCTGCAGGTACAGGCGGCTCAGGCGGTTGGCCCTGCCATTGTTGAGGCCCAGTAGGTGTTGGGCTGAGAGCTGGGTGTGGTGCTGTTCGCACCACTTGAGGATCTTGCATGTAGTTTTGTTCAGCACAGCACTGCGTCCACCCAGCCTGTTGATGTACACAACAGTGGTCACATTGTCACACTGGAGAAGGACTGAGCAGTTCAAGAGCATTGGCTGGAAGGCTCGCAGGGCTTGAAGGACTGCTTTCAACTCCAGCTCATTGATGTGCCAGCAGCGTCCATGCCACCAGCCTGCTGAAGTAGCACTCAAGTCCCTCAGCACCCCACCCCAGCCAGTGAGGGAGGCATCAGTGTTGAGTACCATGTCAAATGGTCTCATCAACGCCAGACGCCCATCCCAGGTCGCCATGCCAGCCATCCACTCCCACAGGTCATTCTGGGCCACGTCAGAGAGGTGGATGTGGCTGTTCCAGCTCCTGCGTCACACAACATCGCAGTAGAGGTTGCACAGGAGTAGGTGAGCTGGTAAGACTGCTCACATGAGAGAGCAGCAGTGGCCCGCCACCACCACTGCCCATCGAACCAGGACTTGGCCATCCTGGTCATGGGCGCAGAGGAGGCGTTCAATGTCATGCTTCAGGGCGTGGGCTTTGCCCATGGGCACCCAGAAGCAAGGCTCTCCAGTCATGTCAATGGTGAGCCCCAGGAACTCCTTCAATTGGCTTGGCACCAGCAAAGACTTCTCATGGTTGATGTGCCAGCCCAGGCCAGTGATCACCTTGAGGGCCATCACTCAGTGTTCAATGGCGCGGGCCTTGTCTGGGGCCATGATGATCATGTTGTCCATGTACACCATGCACTGGATGCCCCTCACAGCCAGGGCTCTGGTGGTGGCGTGGACAAACCTTGTGAAGATCCATGGGGAGGTGTTCAGGCTGAAGGGGCACGCCTGGAAGGTGTAGTGGGTCCCCCTCCAGTGGAAGGCGAGTAGGTGCTGGTGACGGGGATGAACTTCCACATGGTGGAAGCTGTCCTGGAAGTCAAGGGTGATGAGGAAGTCGCCTGGATGGAGGAGATCCGCCAGCTCTCAGAGAGACTGGAACTTGAACTTGGGTGGCCTCATGAAGCAGTTTAGAAGCTGCATATTGACTATGAGTTGTGATTTGCTGTTCTTCTTTGACAGACACTGATCAGAGAGATCATAATCCTGTGTGGCGCCAGAGCCGGCGCCAGGGCTTGAGGTGGACAAGTTCAATGGCTTGAAATAAGGTTTCTTGCCCTTAGAGGAGGGCAAGGAGTTGGAGTTGTAGTTGTTGTTGCTGCTGCCCAAGTGATTGGACCACTTGTTGGGTTTCTTTGTGCCAGTGGCTTGCTGTTTGAGCGTGGCAAACTTGAGCGCTATGAAGAATTGTTCCTTGTCATGGGACAGGATCAACGACCCCTCCAGAGCCCTGAAGGCCAGAAGGGCCTTGGTTGGGAGCACCTTGGTCATCCAGGCCTTGTTGTGCATGTGGAGTTGTTCCCTCATCCCAATGAGGGTGATGGAGACGATGTCCTCCAGGTTGTTGGAGGCTGCCAGGAATCTTTGTGCCATGTGGGCAGAGGCCTGGATGATGGTGTGGAAGAGCTTGAAGGCCTCCTGCATGCGGGTGATGGATCATTTTTTGTCTTTGGAGAGGCCCATGTTGGAGGAATTGGGGAAGGAAGCGCCATCTATGACAGTGTATCCTTGAACCAGCCTGTGGATGACCTTGAGGGGATCATCCAGCCCATGAGTGAAGGGCGACATTGCAGCAATATAGTTGGTGAGGTCCTCCTTGGGGGCGGTGGTGGTGGTGGTGGTGGCAGTGACAATGATGGGTTGAGGTGTTGGAGCTTTTGCAGGTGTGATCAGAGCAGCTGCCGCTTGAGGCAAAGGCGCTGGGGAGGAGGATCCTGTGGGGGTATCCTTGGAAGTCTTGTTCCCCTCTGGCGCTGAGCCTGCACCATGAGCTTTAACAAAATTGGCAAGTGCAGTGCTGATGATGGATTCAATTTCAGTTTTCAAGTCATTGACTTGGTCCTCCCAGAGTGACTCCTAGAGGGAAGGCTTGTGCTCTGGGGAGGATGATGGAGAAGAGGAAGAACTAGTGTTCATTGATTGACTTAGGCTGATGAATGGTAGCCTACACAAATGAGGAAGCAAGAAGAAAGATGAAATACTGGTACTGTTTTAACTATTTATTTTCTTCTTGGAGAAATAAATAGTTAAAACAACGCAGAGAGCGTTCCAAGGAGTGTAACTCATGTTACCTCCAGTAACCTCAATTTATAAATTGAGTGAAGGCCTGGCTTGGTGCAGTGCTGATGTGTATGGTGTGCTGCACAAGCCTATGTGCCAATCCCTGTCATCACCAGGTGAGCCCCCTTCCTGTTGTGAGTGTAGGGCCTCAAGAGCGTCAGAAGCAATGTCATCTGCCTGGCTGGCCTCAAAGCTGTGCAGGCCTCTGTTGGGCTGCTGCTTGCCTTGACTGCCTCCTCCTACGCATTCACCACCTGGGTGGATGGTATGGCACCGCATGACACACACACAACACACACTAGATGCATGTGGGTGACCTCAATGACCATCATCAGGCACACTTGTAGGCAAGGCAAGGGATGGGGTGATTAGGTTGCAATGGATCTAATGAGCGCCATCCAGCACACTGACAACAGGCACTCAGTGGGGAGGCGTGTGCAGTCCCACTCTTGGTCCAACATGAGATTGGCAAGGAGCCCTTCACACAGTGTCTGCAGGCTTGTCACCATGGTCAAAGCCTTGATCTTTGCTGGAGTGAATGCAAGAATGGCTCTTTATTGTTCATGTCCCACAGGCCTTAATAACATGCTGTGTCACAGCATTTTGAGGCCTGGACCATTGCCCCTGCGCCTCAGGTGGACCAGGCGTCGAGGGAGGTACTTGCTCAAGGTGGCAGTCTCTCCTGCACTCATGTTTGGGTGACCTGTGTTCATGACAGTGACCATCTCTGCTCACTTCACAGGAATGTTCAGGACCTGGCCTGGGAAGATACACACAGGGTCCACTCTGGGATTGGCCACACTCAGTGCTTTGAGGGTGATTCCAAACTTGAGCATTGGAAAATACCCACAGCACCCTATTGGCCAGATACCAGCAGGACTTGAGACCACCAAGTTGAGTCCCAATGGAAGTGGCTGAAATTATCACCAGACACCACAACTCCTTTGGGGGCAATCTGGCCAACCAGTTTACTTTGCTTAACAAGCCAAACTCCTTGGCTGAGGCCCCTCTGGCCCTCCACAAGCCCCACTATGAGCAGGCAACATGTCTCAAGGCTACCACATTGTCAAGGAGGGAAACACCTCAGTGGGCATCAGCATCAGCAGATGTTTGATTGCCTCTTTCCTCCCTCATCAGTGCCAATCCCCAGATCACCAACCCTCATCCACCCTGGCAACCAGACAATTCCACAGTGGCAGGGCACAGGCACTGGTGCTTCCTCCTCCAATGTCAGCACCATGCTTGCACTGGTGAATGTTGAGTGCAGGAAGGCAGGGGTGCCTCCCCTGGCTCTGGACCCTTGGTTGTGCAGCACTGCACAGGTGCACTGCCTGGACATGGCTCAGCACCACTCTCCTGGGCATGTGAGCTTGGGGGGGTCTTCCCTGGCCTCAAGGATCACAGGCACTGGCTACTCCTTCTGGCCATTGTGGAGAATGTTGGCTGTGCAGAAGCAGCCCAGGTGACAATGGACAGCTTCATGAAGGAGGTCCCTGCATGATGGCCACAAGAGAAATGTGCTCAACCCAACCTACCACAACATCAGCATTGGATATGCCACTGATGGGCACAGCCACCATTACTGGACACTGGACTAATTGTTGTTGCACATGATGAGCATGGCTGCCATGCAAAGTCCAGTTGTCTCCTCCAGTGTTGTGATGATCATTAGCTTCATTGCCAGTGTTTCAGGGGGAGTTGGAGGTTGCGGTTTGTGGTGTGGTCACTCAATCCACAATGTGAGATGGTACAGAGTGTGAGTGGGAAGGAGCTGCAGAGCGTGTTGTTTGGAAAGCCACATCGCACGACCTACGAGTACGCCAGCCAGCTGACCACCGAGCTGGCCACGCAGCAGGGCCACACTACTCCGCACCATCGCGATTCAGTGCCTTGGGCCAACCACCGCGTGGGTGCGAAAATTATTATTGGTTGGGGTTTTTTAATGTAGCCCGCTGGAGTGGATTGGTCGCTATTATTATTGTTGTTGCAATCTCCCAATTTATGACTTATGCGAACCACGCAGCACTAAGACGAGCCAACCACGCGAGAGCGGGACCGAACTCCGTACGCGCAACCACCCGGGTGGTGATACACCTCCGCCACCGTAGCGCAGACCGACACGGCAGCCCAACCACGCGAGGCCGTAGCCAAACCCACCGGACCCGCAGCGAGCAACAAACGACCCTCGAACTGCAACACTCGCGTGTCGAACACTGAAGCCATGATGGCTAGACACCAACGACTGCAGCTGGCTTGTTGTGTGCTTCTTCTGGTGGCGGTGGTTGCTCCCTGGCTGACGTGCGCGCTCAGCTGCCGGAGCGTGGCGGCCGGCGGCGACTGGCATCTCAACAGCACATGGACCGGGTGCGGCGGCGGCCTCCCCGGACCCGACGACGTGGCCACCATCGGTGGGTCTTCGCAGCAAGCGGACGTCACCATCGCCTCAGGCAGCGCCCCCGTGCAGGTTGCCGCGGTCCTGGTCAACTCTGGCCGACTTCTCAACAAAGGTCCGATTACAACCCACAAGGGAGGAAGAAGAACGAAGAAGAACGAAAGCGGGGAAGAGGGGGGGTAAGAAGTTATCTAAACTGGGCACTTTTGCGTGTGAGTTCAGGTGAGCTGCGTGCGGCTTACGTGCTCGTGGAAACGGCGGCTCTGCTGTCTACCGGTAAACTGGCCGTGGCAGGCAACGCCACGCTGATCGTGGACTCTGGCGTTTTGACACACTCAGGCAGCCTCTCGCTCAACGCCTCGGCAGAAACCAGTACTGTCTCTTTCGCTTTCACTTTCGCTTTCGCTCTTCTTCGCTCTTCTGATAACCTAACGATTGTTGTCGTGACAGACGGGTCCGCCTACTTGCGAGTCTCCTCGTCGCGCGTGGCGATTGACGGCTCGCTCTCCGTGTTGAGCACGGCGAGCGGCTATGCGCGGGCCATTGTCGCGAGTTCGCGGGTCACCGTCGGAGGTCGTCTTACGATCACCGGTGGCTTTAGCTCCGACGCCGCGACCGTCGACTCGGACCTGCTCAACGAGCTCGCCTCCGGTTTGGGCGCCGAATCGTCAGCCATCATAGTACCTTCAATTCCCCTGTGTGCGGTGTGTGCGAGTGCCTGCAGGTGGCTCACCATCAGCGCTGTGCAGGTCAAGGGGGATGTCAGCATCACCTCGCACTACGGTCAATCAGAAATCGGTGGCGGTGCGACAGGCAACGTTGCGCTCTGGGCGCAGGGAACGGACTTGACCGTCGGCGACGAGCTGGCCGTGCAGTCGGCTGACGCCGGCGCCGGCGCCAACAGCGGGTTTGTCGAGCTGGCTACCGCCCAGGACGTCGACCAGCCATCTGGCAGCGGTCCCGTCTCGGTCAGCAACATCATCGTCGGAGGTAAAAATCACAGTCATTCGCTCTTGCCACGTCATCAAACCCACCTCTCACGGTACTGCACTGCAGGCGTCGTGTTCGTGGAATCGGGCGACGGTGGCAGTGCCGATGGTGGCCAAGGCGGCTCCGCCGGTGGCGTTGTCCTGGGGCTCTACAACAGTGTTTTGGCGGCCAAAGGAAAGGTCGCGTCGATCGTCGTGCAGGGCGGCAACGGCGGCTTCGGCAGGTACGCTCATGAGCTGAGCTGAGCTTTCTCGTGGTCTTTTCGTTATCTTAACTTTGGCTTTCGCTTTTGTGGACAGCGACGGCGGAGGTGCTGGCGCGGATGCCAAGGTGGTTGTGGCCTACGGGGGCACGGTTAAGGTGTCGGGTGAGCTGGCCCTCACCGGCGGTCAGGGCGGCCTCGGCGGAGGTCTGGGCGGCTCTGCGCTCTTGAGCGTTCAGCACGGCGGCCAGATCGACGTGGGAACCGATGCGGTCTTGATGTCGGGTGACGGCGGTGATGGCCACCCCAACTCCACCGACGGCGGCAACGGAGGTTCGTTCATTCCCCCCCCCCCTTGCCCGTCCCCCGAATGTCGGGCGGCTCTGAGACCTGTTGTGGGCGCAGGCGTCTCGGGTCTGCTCATCGTCGAAGCCGGCAGCGTGACGGTCAAGCGCGATGCTGTCTTCACCAGCGGCCGCGGCGGCAACGGCAACCAGGGAGGCTCCTCCCGTACCAGCTATCTGGCTGCCGTACGTGGCCCCACTACCACCGTGTCGTGCGTGTCCTGGTGTGTCGTGTGTGCTCACAGAGGTTTCTTGGTGTAGGCGCCGGTCAGCGATATCCGAAAGAGGGCCACCACCACGAGCGCACACAAGAGTTCGCTGTCGGTTGCGATCGGCGGCGATCTGCGGCTGGTGAGCCGGCCGGCCGGCAATGGCTCCACGTACGGCGGCGGCGGCAGCTGCATCGCCGCCCGGACCACCAGCCTGACCGGCGACGTGGGCGGCATCGTGCTCGACGTCTACGGCGCCCGACTTGCCGTCGCCGGCGACATCTCCATCGGCGGCTGCAGCGGCGGCCAAGGCTTTGGCGTGCGGGGTGGCTCGGCCGGAGTCACCGCCATCACCTGTACGCCCCCCCAATCCTCGTTTTCGTTCTTTTGCTGACGAAAGCTGATGTGGGCACCAGCGCTCGGGGGCTCGATCGGCGTGGGTGGGTCGGTATCGGTGACCGGCGGCGACGGCGGTCTCTCGGTCAATAGCACGAATGACGGGGGCCAAGGCGCGATCGCCTTCCTGGCGGCCGACACGGACAGCTCGATTGACATCCAGGGTTCGCTCACGCTCGCGAGCGGCCGCGGCGGCGACGTGGTCAACGGCACCGGCAATGGCGGAGACGTGGCTGCGAGCTCGAACAGCCAAGACCTGTTCGCGGGCGTTTCGCTCCATGGAAGCTCGTCGGTCACCGTGGCAGGACTGGTGAGCGTCACCAGCGGGCCTTCGGGCAGCGTCAGCGCAGGTACGCAGCAGCTCCGGCCAAAGCCACACAAGCCCCTTCTTATAGCTCCGACCGTGGTTCAACTCCGACGGGTGCAGGGTCGGTTGAGGGTGCTGCTGGGAGGGCAGGCAGTCCCGCCACCATGAGCATCGTGGCCGATGACAGCTCTGCCTTCACAGCGGGCGACGTCTCGCTTGTGGGCGGCGACACCGGCTTCGCCATCACCAACGTGGTAATGCAATCGCACACACCGCCGCACGCGCACCACGGAACGCGCACACTAACCTCGGGGATGTGGAAAGGCGGGCGAGGAGCCGGCCACTGACGACGAGGCCGACCTGGTCAACCCCACGGCTGTCGGCGCGTCCGGCCGGGGCGTGATCACGATCAACGGCAAGCTCTACGTGAAGGGGGGCAACGGCGGAAGCGAGAACCTAAGGCGCGCCCGCGACGCCGGCTCGGCGCAGGTCGCGGTCACTTCGTTCGGGCGCGCCATCCTCCGCGGCACGGCCACCGTGTTGGGCGGCGACGGAGGCAACTCGGCCTCGGCCAGCGACAACGGCGGTATGTCCTGCTCACACCGCACACACTCATCGCACACGAGACAGAACACACGACACGACACGCACTCACCGCACACGACACAACACGACACACAACGCGCAGGGAATGGCGGCATAGGTCTGCTCTATGCGCGCAGCGAAGGCCAACTCACGTTCGGCGACCTGGTGCTGCGCGGTGGCGCGGCGGGTCAGGGCGCCCAGATCTCGCTCGACGGCGAGCGGGGTCCGGCGCTGGCCACCGCCACCTACGGCGCCGCCGTGTTCCAGTCGGGCCGGTTGTCGCTCCGGGCCGGCGATGCCCGCAACGCGTCGGTCTCGGCGTCGACGCGCTACCCGCCGCACTCGATCGCACTCACGGCGGCCGAGTGGACGGTCTACCCGTGCTCGGGCGCTGGCATCAGCTTCGCCGCCGACCCGGCCAACTCCTTCGCCCTCGCCCTCAGCTCCACCTTCCGGTACTTGACCGCACACGCGCGCCGCACACACCGCACGCGCGCGCCGCACTCACCGCACGTGAACGTAGGGATTGCCGAGGGTCGGGCGCGAGCGTGGGCTACCCGACGCCGGTGTCCGATGGCTCGGGCGACGCGTCGTGCGTGCCGTGCAGCTGCACCGAGTCGGCCTACAGCTCGTGCCCCTCGTCTGCCGCCTCGTCTGTCCTTCCTCCTCTACCACTCGCCTTCATCTTTTCTTTTCTTTTCTGAATTACAAATCAAAATAATTATTATAAATATTCATTATTTTGTTTATTTTGATTATATTTCTTGAACAACGAGGACGAAGAAGATGAGGCAGACGTGGCTGGTTGTGGTGCTGGTGGTAGTTGGGTTGCTGGCAGTGTGGTGCACCACCAGTGCGGCTGCGGGCGCCTCGAGCGACGTGATCGAACTCAACGACGACAACTTCGAGCACCTCACCCAGGCCACCTCCGGATCAACCACCGGCAACTGGCTCGTCGAATTGTACTTTTTCCATTCTCCCCTCCCTCCATCTTTCGCTCTTCATCATCAAGTCTGCAGAAGTGGCAACAATCGTATTCTAATTTGATTTCCATTTCCCATTTTCTTTTGCATTCATCTCGTGCTACACGCACACAGCTATGCGCCCTGGTGCGGCCACTGCAAGTCGCTGGCACCCACGTGGGAGGCCCTCGCCACCGAGCTCAAGGGCACCGTCCCCGTGGCCAAGGTGCGCAACGTTGCATCCACCACACCACCCTCACCCCAGGCCCGGGCGCTCACGCACGCGTGTGTTGCTTCCAGGTCGACGCCACGCTGAACCCTCTCGTGAAGAAGCGCTTTGGCATCAAGGGCTTCCCCACCATCATCTTGTACGCCACACGCACATACCGCACACACCGCACACGCCGCGCGACACGACACGCACAGGCTGACTCTGTGCCCGCGCACGTGAAGCTTCAAGCAGGGCAAGCAGTACGTCTACACGGGAGGCCGTTCGCTGGAGCAGCTCAAGGCGTTCGCCCTGAGCGGTCACGAGAGCGTCGCCTCCGCGCCCATTCCCGCGCCCGTCTCCGCCATGTACTCCCGCCTCGCTCCATTTCCTCCCACGCGCGTGGGCTGACTCCTCGCTCCTCGCTCCTCCAGGGACCAGATCATCGAAATGCTGAACGAGGACGTGCAGCACCTGGCCAACACCAAGAAGGTACCCACGACACGACACGACACGACACGCACCGCACCGCACCGCACGCACCTCGCACGACACGGCACGACACGTAGCGGGCACAAGGGGGGACAGGACGCTCACGAATGGCTTCTTTTTTGTTCGGCCAGCTGGCGGTGGGCGCGATCTTCGTGGTGGGCGGCGTGGTGGGTCTCTTTGTCGGTTTTGTGCTGGGCCGGCTCACCAGCTCGAGCTCCGCCTCCAAGACCTCCACGAAGAGGGAGTGAAGCGCTCAGGTTGGGATGTAGAAGGCGATAGTGACCACATCATTCGCTTCACCTTCACACAAGCATTGCAACAACAGCTCTTCCCACATACGCAAGGTGCCTCTCTTTAGTGTACACGATGGACAATGGAGTGTGCGTGTGCGTGTGCGTGTGCGTGTGGTCAGAGGTTGCGCTGTTCGGGGCTCTTGTAGGTCATGCCCAGGAGCTCGAAGATGTCCTCCTCGCTGTGCACCTCGATCGGGTCGCCCTTCACCCCCGTCGACCCCACTGCGTGCCGAGCGTGTCGTGTGTCGTGTGATCAGCCCTCCACCCTCAGTGCGGCCATCGGCCATTGATGGTGTGTTGTGTGTTGCGTACCAGGGCACACGTCGTACTCGTTGAGGGTGAACCCGCGGTCCAGAGCGATCTTCCTCATCTGCTGGTTGAAGAAATCGCTTCCTGTGTGGGGGGGGCGGTGGTTCAAGGTGTGTGGTCGGCCGCGTGTGGTGCTCAGCACAGCCAACATTAAAAAAAACAACTGCAATGATGTATGTGCGCAGAGGGGTACCTGTAAAGTAGAGCAGTCCGCAGTAGTAGTTCTCGTAGGGGATCACCCTCAGATCGATTCGTCGGTGCAGGCGCTTCTTTTTCTTTGCTTCTACTTCTACTTCTTCCTCTTCTTCTTCCCCTTCGCTGTCTTGCTTCTTCTTCTCCTTCTTCTCTTTCGCTTCATCTTCATCGTCGGGCTGTTCAACCGGGCGTTGGGCATTAGTGTGGAGTCAACGTTGGAGGCACACAGTCCACGACGTACCAATTTGCAGACGCCCATGTACTTGGAGCTGCCCTGCGATATGTCGTCCGTGATCAAGCCCTTCCGCTTCAGCGCCTCCACTGCAACCCACCAAAAACAGATAAATGAATAAAATTAATCAATTAAACGAAATAAAATCAATAATTTTAAAAAAATGCTGTGAGGCACGCGACTCTTACCGACGCGGGACAGGTACTGCGCTTCGGGCTTCTTTTTGGTGGCCACCGTGTACTTCGGATGTGTGAGCAGGACGTCGATCTGTGCGTGCGCGTGTGTGCGTGTGTGTGCGGTGGGGCATGTGCGTGTGTGCGTGTGTGCGTGTGTGCGCGCGTCACCATTAGCAACCAACAACTGACAACAAATAGGGACTGTAAGGCAGTACATCGCCGCTGGACTCGGCGCCTCGTCGATAGCTGCCGCAGGTGGTGCCGATGAGCTCCTCGTCGACCTCGGACAGCGTTTCTTTGATGATTTTCTCGAGTTGCTCCATCTCCGCGCGCGGAATGCGCTCGTTGAACTCGTGAAAGTGTTTGAGTCCTGCGTGTGCGTGTGCGTGTGCGGTGGTGCGTGTGCGTGTGGTATGGGTGAGGTGTTGTGTGCGTGTGCGTGTGCGTCAGTTGATATGAGTGAAGAGTGCGTACGCACCGATCCTCTGGTGGTGCGTGAAGGTGTGCTTCAGCTTTTCCAGGTCCTCGAGCGTGGTGACACCATCATCAATCAGCTTCTTCGCAGCAACCGGACCAAATCCAGAGATCTGCGTGTGCGTACGTGCGTGTGCGGTGGTGCGTGTGCGGTGGTGCGTGTGCTGTGATCAGGTAGCATTCAAGGATGACCATGGTTGATGATGGAAGGAGGGACCTGCTGGAAGAGGTTGAGGGCCTTGGTCTTCGGGTCCTCGTTGAGCGTGTCGAGCTTCTTGAGCTTACCCGTGGCCAGGATCTCGTCTATCTTGAGGCCGATCTTCTTGCCGATGCCATCGAGCTTCTGCGCCTCCGTACCCTGCACGACACCATAGCATCAGCGCACGCACGCACGACACGCACGAAGCAACACGCGGAAAGTGCTCCGTACGGAGGTGATGGCGGTTGGGTGGTTGCGC
Organism: Acanthamoeba castellanii str. Neff; assembly: GCF_000313135.1. Lineage (NCBI taxonomy): Eukaryota > Discosea > Longamoebia > Acanthamoebidae > Acanthamoeba > Acanthamoeba castellanii. The sequence continues at coordinate 445,640 of NW_004457323.1, read as the reverse complement.
AGAGCGCGCACGGCCTTCTCGTAGGCCCTGGCCCTGTGCATTTGCCCCTTCGACTTCTCGATCTGTCCCAGCTCTGCCACAGCGCCAGCAATTAAATAACATTTCTTTTTAAATGTAAAGAAACATTGATAAAATAATAAATGTAATACCTGCGAGGATGGCGGTGAGCTTTTGGTTGTAGTTGTCGTGCTTCTCGAGGGTGACCTCCGACGTCTGGTGCTTGCCCGCCGGGCGACGCATGCCGACCACGGCCTTCTTCGGTTTCTTTACCTCTCTTTCATCTTGCACTGACGCATTTTGTTCATTTTCATCCTCTCTCGCTGCCAATTCGTTTGATTTCCTTTTTTTGCCTACGAGCTTGGGGGGTGAGGGCCACGCCAGTCCGCCCTCCTCCTCATCCTCTTGCTTCTTCGTAGGGGAAGCTCCCGGTCGCTTGCTCTTCGTCACGAATCGATCCATGTCTCGAGATGATTTAAAAAGTACTTTTTACGTTCATTTCTTTTTCTTTAATCTTTTCCTGGAAATTGAAGATTTTAATTTTAACATTTTCTTGTTTTTGTCTATTTTCGAAGCCCTCGCGGTGTGATGAACGCAGGGGTTCATTCCGGACTGGAGATGAAGGACGAGTGTGGTCTGCCCGCCCATTGGTGAAAATGAAGAGAGCCGCCCACTGGGAGAACACTGCACCCCACCTCGTCTCCCATTCGCCACTTCGCGCCGACTCTTATCTCGCGCAACAACCGCACACCCTCTTTCAAACATCTCACCACCCCGCGGACCCTTGGCCATTCAAACCACGCCCGGACACGAACACTCATGAACAACAAAACCACAATGAGCCGACCCTTGTGGGTCCTTCATGCGGTGGTCGCGCTACTCATCATCATCAACCCGTGGCCCCTGGTGGGCGCCCTGACGTGCCAGAGCGTGGCGGGGGGCGGGTTGTGGCACGACCCCGCAACCTGGACGCAGTGCGGCGACGGCACTGGCATTCCCGGGCCGGAGGACACGGCCGTTATCGGCGTCCTCGGAATCAACTACGCGCCCGTCACCATCGCCAAGAGCGCTCCGGCCGTCGATGTGGCCTTCGTCTCCATCCAACAGGGCGCCCTCTACATCAATGGTACCAAGACCACTTTTTTTAACTCCGACCACAACAAGGTGTGGAATGTTAACACCGGAGTTATAGGTGAACTGTCGACCACCTCCTTCAACGTGGTCTTCGGCATGGTGGTGAACAAGGGCCGTCTGACGGTCTTCAACCCGTCCAATGACACGTCGGCCTCGACCACCCTCATCCTCACCTACTCCGACTTCCAGCACCCCGGCGATCTCATCGTCGGCGGCCCCAGTACGCTCGCCACTGAGCTCACAGCCCAGAGCCCGCCCATTTTAACTCCTATGTATTCTCTGTTGGTGTGAGCGCAGGCACGGCTGAGGGGCGGATGGCCATCCAGGGCGGCAAGGTAGCGATTGGTGGTTCGGTGGCGCTGACGTCGCTCAGCCTGGCCCGATTGGTGATGACCTACACGCGCATGACGATCGAGGGCGACCTCCGGGTCACCGGCGGCCCGGCCTCCCAGGCCAGCCAGTTTCGCACGCCCATGCTCGACGGCTGGGCTTCCGGCGCCTCCTTCCTCACCTCCGACATCATCGTACCTAACTTAACGCACACAACACAACACGGCACGACACACGACACACGACACACGACACACGACATGCAAGCGCTGATCACGCAACGTTTCGTGATTACTGTAGGTCAAGGGCGACCTGGCGGTTACTTCGCACTATGGGCAGGAGGGCGTGGTTGGCGGTAACACGGGCAACGTGTCGCTGGTGGTTTCAGGTTCGACGGTGGAGGTGCGGGGTGAGGTGGCGCTGCAGTCGGCCGACGCCGCGGCCGGCGGCGCAAGCGGCTTCGTCAAGGTGGCCCCGGCGCCTTCCGTGGACCCCACACCGACCGAAGCCAACACCGTCTCGGGCAGGCTTTATGTCCGAGGCTCGTTCGTCGCGGCCTCTGGCGATGGTGGACGCGGCAGCGCCATCGGCGGCGCTTCGGGTGATGTGACCCTGTCCCTCCTCATGAACGCCTTGGCTGTCAACAGTTCCAAGGCCGGGTTCCTCCTCCAGACCGGAAGCGGTGGCAGCGGAACGTACAGCAGCCCTTCCAACTCTCGGAGTTAAGAAAACTATGATCATTCCAGGACTGACATTCGTGGTGTGTGCAGGAGTGACGGCGGCAACGCAGGAAACATAGATCTGACCGTGGGCCTCGGCGGACGGCTCTCCTTGTCCAACGACCTGCAGCTTGTCGCTGGTCCCGGCGGCGCTGGCGCCCAGGCCGGCGGTGCCCGACTCTCTTGAAGCTCCATTGGAGTGAAGGTTCCTCGTGTGCTGACTTGCGCGTTGGTTCGTGGCGAGGCACAGGCCGCGGCGGTTCGTCGACTGTTTCGCTCTGGCAGGGCGGCGACCTGGCCCTGAACACGAACGCGGTGGTGCGGGCGGGCGACGGAGGCAACGCCACCACGAGCGACGACTCGCTCGGTGGCGACGGAGGCGTGGCGGGCCTGGTGATGGTGCAGGCGGGCACGGTGACGGTCGCCAGGGACTTGACCCTGACCAGCGGCCGCGGAGGCCGAGGCGCCCAGGGCGGCAACGTCGGCCCGAGCTTCCTGCTCGCGGTACTCCCTCCACTCTAGAGCCGCCACATCAGCAGCTTTTACTTACACCCAATCACCAGCGCGACTCGGATGACGTGGCACAGCCAATCGCGGTGAAGCGGAGCCAGGCCTGGCGGCCTTCGCTGTTCGTCCAGGTCGGCCGCGACATGCACCTCACCAGCGCGACCGGCGGCGAGGGCTCCGCCGGCTGGGGCGGCAACTGCAGCCTGGCCCAGCCGGCCCAGCTCGCTGCGAACCAGGGCGGCGTCACTCTGAACTCCTTCGGGGCCGCGCTGTCTGTCAAGCGCCACCTCGTCATCACCGGATGCAGCGGCGGCGTCGGCCGCGGAGGCCCAGGCGGCTGGGCCGCCCCCGCTGGACTAGCAGGTACGGCACCACTTCTTATGTTGATGAAGAAGAAGCTGCTAATGTGGTTGGTGGTGATGAATGTAGTTCTGGGCGCGAGTGTGACGGTGGGCGGCAACATCAGCATCGCTGGAGGCGACGGCGGGGCGGCTATCGGCGGTTCCGGCGACGGAGGCCAGGGCGCCCTCGCCTTCGTGCGCGGCTTCAGCTCGTCCACCATCACCGCTAACGGTACGCACCTGCGATCCTCCCCACGCCGTTGGTCGACTGCTGACGTCACCAATTCATCAACCAGCGGTCGATCTGGTCAGCGGCCAGGGCGGTAACGCGGTCAACGGCACGGGCAATGGCGGCAGCGTGGATGCGGGCTACGTGGTGGGCACCACAACTGACCTGCGGGCCGGCGTGCACATGCGGGACGACTCCGTGTTGACCGTCGGCGGGGGCCGCGGCAGCCTGCGCATTTCCGGCGGCAGCGCCGGCGGCGTCGACGCAGGTGCGCTCACCGTGTGTCGTGTCGTTTGTCGTGTCGTGTGCGACAAATTACACTCACTGTGTGTCGTACCATGTGTGTCGTGTCGTGTTGCGTATGAGCAGAGTGGTGGGATGGAGCGGCGCCGTCAGCGGGCAGCGCGGCGCGAGGCGGGATCGAGTCCGTGAACGTTGGCGCGGCGGTGAGTGCGGGCGACGTCACCATCATCGGTGGCAAGCGGGGCGACGTCAACCTGCGCAACGTGCCCCAGCCGGTACGGCGCGCCCCTGCGGCCACGCGCGGCGACGCAGGGCTGGGCCTGGATCCGCAGGCGCAGCCGCTCGAGAGGCTGCTGAGGCGCGCCGAGCGCGACGAAGTTGCCCCCTTGGTGTTGGTCCACTCCTACACCGGCGGCAAGATCACCATCACCGGCGCCGCCCTGCTCCAAGGCCGTGCGTTTGCCTCTCTTTCTCGTATGTTGTGTGTGTGTGTGTGTGTGTGTGTGTGTGGGCACTGGACCTGACAAGCTGGCGCGCAGAGGCGGGTGGAAGCAACACGTTGGGCGCTGCTTCGTCTGGCGGCTACGCACTAATGGCCGCGTCTGAACTTAGCCAGCTGCGGGTCGAAGGCCAGCTCACCCTTCTCGGCGGCCCCGGCGGCGCTGGCGATCAAGAGCAGCAGCAGCCCGGCGGCGACGGCGGCTTCGCCTACATCTCGTCCGCGTCCGACAGCACGATCACCATCACCGATGCGCTCCTCCGCGGCGGCGCGGCGGGCCTGGGCGCCAACGCGGCCCTGGACGGCGCCCGCGGCATGGTACAGCTGGGCATCAACGCCGCGCGGGTCGACCAGTACGGCGCCCTGGTCCTGCGGCCCGGCGACGTGCGCAGCCGGGCGCCGGTGGCCGGCCTCGACGCCTCCATCGGTGTGACCTGGGGCGGCGAGTACACGGTGTTCCCATGCAACGGCGCTGGAATCGAGTTCCCTGGCAACAGCTCGTCGGCCGCGTTCCCGGTGACCAACCGGGGCGTGTTCCGTGACTGCCGCGGCGCGGGTGCGGCGACGGCCTACCCGCAGCCGACGGTCGACAGCTACAGCGACGCGTCGTGCGCGCCCTGCACGTGCTCGGCCGTGTCGGGCGGTTCGTGTCCGCTGACGCCCGCGCCGCCCACTCCCTCCTCGGCCGGCCGCTTGTCAGCCACGTGGTGGTCCTCTCTCGTAGCCATGCACCAGAGCTAAATCGCATTAAACACTCTTGCATCTGTACCGCATACGACCGCACACGCACGCGCACACGACCGCGCACGCACGCGCACATGCACAGCTGGAGACGCAGGGGATGGTGTAAGTGGTTCTGTGGGCCAGCTGAGTGTATACAAAGAAGACAAAAAAAGAGGAAGGCCATCATCAAGTGCTGGAGCCGGAAAGGCCCAGCTCCACGACTGTGGGCAGGAACGCGATGATGTCCAGGTTGTTGCACTTCAACTGGAAGATGTTGGCTGTGTGTGTGATGTCACGCAGAAAGCACACACGCAAGAGGTTAAGAGGTGAGCAACGTTGTGTTTGAGAAACACTCATTAGACCGTCGTGGACAGATTGCAGCGACGTGAATGAATGACGGGCGGGCCGCGTACATCCGATCTGGAAGCGAAGCGAATCGAGGCCACGGAGGAACTTCTTCACGTTGGCGTAGGACGACCGCAGGACCGCGTCGGCCTCGTCCTTTTTCGAGAGCCCGCTGCGCAGCAGTCCGGCCACCAGTACCTTGGCTGGGGCGTTACGACGGATGGGCGGCCGAGGTGAATGTCGTTAGTTTGAAGGCGGCGGAGGTGGCGGCGGCTGTGTGTGGGCTGAGTACCGGTGGGCCAGCCTCGCAGGTCGGCGACAGGTGCATCGGAGAAGGCCTGGCGGAACAAGTCGCCCACATCATCGAACCGCAAGTTGAGGTCAACATCGCTGATGAGAGAACACACACACACACACACACACACACACACACAACCGCGCGCAACACACGCGACACACGCTTGGTTAGCGAACGCGAGTGGGTGCAATCTCCCGACTCAAGTAGTTCGTCGGTACCGGAGGGCAGAGAACAGGGCGATGAGATCCGAACGCTGTCCGTTCGGCCTCTGCTCCTCGCCGTCGGACATGATGGCCCGCACGAAGTCTGGGACCAGTTACAGTGATAGTAGCAGAGGGGGAGGGGGGCTATCAGACCACAGCTTCCGACAGTGCAGCAGCGCAACAAAACACGGAAGAAAAACTGAATAGCAAGAGGCGGGGCGCACCAACGGCGGAGCGGTGAACGAGGGCCGAAAGGGAGGCGCGAGCGCGAATGAATTCGCTGGACGCCTCGTCGAGGGGCGCCTCCGACAGCTCCAGCTGCGCGTCCAGCCGCTGAATCTGGAAACCCGTCAAGATCCCTTTTAATTCGACATGCACGACACGCACATGACGCGCACACGACACGCACACGACACGCGCGATAGCACGTGGGTCAGTCAGGCAAAGCAAGGAGTAGATAGGACGAGGAGTGCCTGCCTGTGACATACTCCAGGCTGGAGTTGTGCTCGAAGATGAGGGTGATCTTGAACGTGCGCTCGCCGTTCTCGCGGACCACCTGAATCTTGAAATCCGCGCAGTGGTAGTTGTGCTTCGTCATCAGCAGGATGTTCCTCAGGTTGCCCGCCAGCTCGCCCAACTCAAAGTCTGTGAGCACCTCAGAGTGATCAGCAAACGAGTAATAATAAAATATATATAAATATAATAGTAATAAGAATATAATAAAATATTGTACAAAAAAAGGATAAATACAGGTACCATCAACGCCTTCCTTGATGGTGAGATAGAGCGAGACAAGCGCTCCTTTGTCTTTGGCCTGGTACTGCTTGCGATACTCTGTGGAGAGTGCAAAGACCCGCCCGACGATAAGACAGTAAGTTGGTGGGTTTGGATTAGACCATATGAACCGGCTCCCATGCGTGCGGGGCTGCACAGTCTTCTGATCAGGCGGGCGGCGTACGTCGGGCGTCGTCAGGCGAAAACGCGTAGCTGAGAACAGCCCCGCACGCCGCTGTCTCGAAAGGACCCACCTGCGCCTGCATTCGCCACACAGCCGAGTGAGACTTGCTTGATTCATATCCCAGATCTCGCCTGGGCGCCAACAGGCCTACTCACGATCGCGGCGCACCTTGACGTCGATCTTACACAGTTCGTCGGCTTCCGCGTCCGCAGGGCCTTCCACCCCTCTGTCCTTCGCCTTGCCCTTGTCTGATGGTTGGTTGGTTTGGTTGGTTTGGTCTACGGAGAGAGGTCAAGAGCCGAGTTGAGAGCCAACGAACCGGTGGTTGTCTGGACTTGCGGCGGAGGCGCTTGGCTGGCCTTCTCCACCAGCCGAAACACCGTACGCATGTAGTGCTTCGACCTGCGCTCCCAATCTTAGAAGTAATGCGCGTGCGTGCGTGCGTGCGTGCGTGCGTGCGTGCGTGCGTGCGTGCGTGCGACACCTCAGCTTGGCGCGAAGTGCTGCGAGAGTCGGATGATGAGGAGAGGACGCAGGGGTGGGAGAGGCGGGTGGCTGCTCGTCGGGCGCCGACCACCACCCGTAGAAGTGGTCAAACGTCCAGCCTTCGCCCGCTGGCCATCCTTCACCACCCACCTCCTCACCTGTGCGCGTATGTACACCAGTCAGTGCATATTATATTCATATTTGTTAAATAGAATAAAGATATATATATAGAGTTGGTTTAGAGCGTACCAAGGTGGGCAGCGAGCTGGCGCAGCTCTGGCTCGTCGAGGAGACCGTCTTGGTCGGCGTCAAACAGTTCGAATATACGGCGGGCCTCTACATAAATATATAGACATATCAAATAAATAAATAAACAATATAATTATTACACAAATAATATTAGGGGCTACCCACGTAAATCAAGAAATAAATCATTTATAAATGAAGAAATAAACTCTAAAATCAGCACCTTGTTCATCTGCCAATGGCGCACTCGAATTCGTGGGCGACTCGAAGGCTGCAAGGGCACGGGTCAGTAGGGCCACCTCCTCTTTCAGCCTGGCGTTCTCCCTCTCCAGTTCTCCTGTGGTCTCCATCTCGTCTCTCTTCCTCTTGCTTGCGCCACTGGCAATTTCAATCTTGTCTTTTCTGGTGACTTTTTTGTTTCGGCGAATCCCTCAACTCTCTGCGCGCGTAGGGCAATCAGCCACGCCCTCCTTCTTCAAGCTCGAATGCTTCCTTCTTCAACTGTACATAAGTCGACCACTACACTTCCACATAAGCCATAGACCTGGGAATCCCTGCCGACGGCACACCTCCATCAGGCTAGGTGTCCTCATCTTGCTGGCGGGGGTGGTCTTCTTGCTGATCTTGAGATGGAGCCTCAGCAGGCCCGCGTCTAGCTCCGTCCGCGCAGACTTGGGCTCGACCGGGACAGGCAGCGGTATCTGTCGAGGCAATGCCTGAGCTCCTCACGGATCCGCCATCACCACGATCCAATGGCGGCCGTGTGGTACCTTGCGGTAGAAGCGGCCAAAGTTGCGTTCCTTCTGGAAGTAGACGCCGTGCTCTTCTTCGCCCGTTTGCGGCTTGAGAGCGGCGATGACCAGCACATTGTCCTTCAAGGTGAGGCTGATGTCCTCTCTGAGACGAAAGTGCTTTTAGATTAAACCTTCATCTTCCCTTCCACACGCTCGTAGAAGTAGACGTAGAGCGCGAGGGAGAGTACTGTACTTGGGAATAGAGGGCAGCTCGATCTCCACCCTCAGGTGGTCTTGGTCCTCCTGGAAGATGTCACATCTACGCATGCGTTGCACGAGGTGAGACGAAAGCACAGCGGCAACACTTCTGCGGGAGGGGGACCACGCAGCACCTCGGCCGCCACATCTTGTCGTGGTCGATGTTGGGGTTGGCCCTCACACGCTCCATGTCGGGCAGCTTGCCCCACCTCTGCCTCTCCATCCGCTCTGCCGCCTCTACTCACGTAAAACACAAATATAGTCTTACTCAACCCTCTTCATCTTACGCGCTACGCGCTTGAAGAAGAGGAGCTTTGTGGGGGGGGGCTACCTGGTGGCGACAGAGGGGTCTGGGCACCGAAGGCGGCCCCCCAGCCTCCGCCCCATCCGCTGCGGAACATGGACCCGGCCTCTCGCTTGCGCCCTACGCGCCGGCCGCCCTCGCCTCGCTGCAGATCAATCTTCCACGCGCAGCCATCGCCCCCTCCTGCGGCGGGTGGTGGCTCGTCGGGCGCCATCGATGCGTAGGACGCCGTCATTCCTTGCTCGCTCGCCATCTGGCCCCCCGAAGAAGAGCCCACACTGCCATCCGAGTGTCTACGCCACCAGGCCATGCTCTGTCGAGTGAACAACAAGAAGGCCCAGGAATGAGGTGAGTAGTTTGGTGCGAGTGCGTGGCAGGTGTGGTGCCTCTCTTACAGTGCGGTTGGATCAAGCTGGTCGATGGCCGATGATGGTCGGCGGTGTCTCGTGGTGGCCCCTCCTGCGAATTCCGCGGACAAATTCGTGTGGCGCTTTGCTCGTGACCCGGGATTGGACATTCCGTTATACTTTTCGCAGTTGGTTGGTCCACGTCGATGACGTGACGTCAGCCTGGAGTTTCAAAGGGCTGAAGAGCAGGGGAAGAACACCGCCGAGTTCGTCTACACCGGGACCAGGTTGCACGCGAGAACGAAGCCAGCTCCCACTCAACACCCTTGTTTCACATTTTTAACTTTCCCTTCAAACGTTGCGAAACGACAACCAACTACAGGACCAAATGTCGTGGCCATAGTTTCGGCTGCATTTCGGTCAGCCACAGACCATCGAGAGGCATCCCTTTATGGGTACAGGATAGAGTAAGGAAGGGCGGTGTCCGTCCTTTCTTCACAACACCTCAGCTCCTCCTACCAGCACACACACTCAACATCAGCCAAGATCACTAGAGATGAAGGGACTGCTCGCTATCGTACTGCTCGGCCTCCTCGCCTTCTCCATGGCGCAAGATTGTACGGCCGCACACACGCAATGACACACAGGCAACTCACCTGACTCAAATGACTCCTATTACACAGCCACCACCGTTACTGTGCAGAAGCAGACCGCGCCGGTGGCCGTGGTGGCGTCTCAGGTGCGTACACTGAGTTCCGTGGTTGGTTGGGCATTCAGTCACACTGACGCTTCTCATTGTTGTTGGTTTGTGTTCAAAATTCACAGGCAGCCCAGCAGGCGGTGACCTTCTATCCCGTCATCACCACTTCGTCGGCCTGCTCCATTCACCCATTCTGGATGCTATGATGCATTGTCCCAGCTTGAGCATCACCACCAACCACCAAGCTCTCCGCCATGCTGACCTGATTTTTCGAGTCATTTAGATAAAACTTGCTGTTTCTTGCAAACGACCTCGTCTCAATGGTGAGTATGATCACTTTGAGGTGGTGCTGATGCGCCCACTGGGTTGCCCATGGGCGCCGCATAACAAAGGGATGTGGTGTGGCTGTGTAGAGAGCAGGGGACAGTTTTGAAAGTCGCAGCGCTCCTGAGTGGGGAAGGGTGGTAGACCTTCATCACAGCTGTTCAGACAAAATAAGTAAACCATTAGATGGCATCACATACCCACTCACACATTACAAACTTGGATTTGCTGAGGAGAGGCACCCCACCAGCCAGGGTGAAGATGGTCTCAAGTGCCTCAAAGCAGGCAGGGGTATCAAACATTGGAATTGGGAGAGTGAAATTTTGGATGGCAGCTGAAAAATCAGACACCAGCCAAAGCAGAGGTGAAATTGGAGCACCCACAATCACCTTGCCTTTACTTTCATTCCCTCCATCAATTCCATATTAATCAGTGGCCAACAGGCCACTTTCACATCTAGTTCATGGTCAACCTCACACCATATTCAGTCAGTTGCACACATGGACTGAACTTAATTCTGCCCTTTTGTGCTGAATTGGAGCACTATTCCTGAAGATAAAATTCCACCACAACAAAGCTCCATCTCACACTGATAAAATGTTGTCTGGCCAAATGGCTACAAAATCATCTGCAAAAATGGGCATAAAAATCATCTATCATCTGCATAAAATCATCTGCAAAATGGGTATAAAAATCATCTGTCATCTGCATAAAAATCATCTGTCATCTGCATAAAAAATCATCTGTCATCTGGAAAATGGCTACAAAAATCATCTCTGCAAAATGGTTACAAAATCATCTGTTGTCTGCAAAATGGCTACTAAATCAACTGTCATCTGCAAAAATGGGCATAAAAATCGTCTGTCATCTGCATATGGTTAAAAAATCATCTGTCATCTGCATAAAAATCATCTGTCATCTGCATAAAAATCATCTGTCATCTGCATAAAAACCATCTGTCATCTGGAAAATGGCTACAAAAATCATCTACAAAATCATCTGTTGTTGGTCATAAAAATCATCTGTCATCTGCATAAAAACCATCTGTCATCTGCCAAATGGGCGCATAAAAACCATTTGTCATCTGCAAAAAAACCATCTGTTATCGGCATAAAAATCATTGGCCATCTGCCGCATAAAAATCATCTGTCATCTGCTAAATGGCTACAAAATCATCTGTTGTTGGTCCTAAAAATCATCTGTCATCTGCAAAATGGGGGCACAAAAATCATCTGTCATCTGTCATGCATAAAAATCATCTGTCATCTGCAAAAAATCATCTGTCATCTGCAAAATGGGCGTATAAAAATTATATGTCATCTGCATAAAATCATCTGCAAAATGGGCATAAAAAATCATCTGTCATCCGCAAAATGGCTACAAAATCATCTGTCATCTGCAAAAAAACCAGCTATCATCTGCTTAAAAACCATCTGTCATCTGCAAAAAAAATCATCTGTCATCTGCAAAAAAACCATCTGCATAAAAACCATCTGTCATCTGTCATCTGGAAAATGGCTACAAAATCAACTGTCATCTGCAATATGGCAACAAAAATCATCTGTCATCTACAACATGGCTACAAAAATCATCTGTAATCTGCAAAATGGTGACAAAATCATCTGTCATCTGCAAAAATGGGCCCATAAAAATCAACTGTCATCTGCAATATGGCTAAAATCATCTGTCATCTGCAAAAAATCATTTGTCATCTGCAAAATGGCTACAAAAATCATCTGTTATCTGCTAAATAGTCACAAAATCATCTATTGTCATTAAAATCATCTGTCATCTGCATCCAAAAATCATCTGTTGTTGGTCATTAAAATCATCTGTCATCTGCAAAAAAACCATCTGCAAAAAAACCATCTGTCATCTGCAGAAAAACCATATGCATAAAAACCATCTGTCATCTGCATAAAAATCATCTGTCATCTGCAAAATGGCTACAAAATCATCTGTTGTTGGTCATAAAAGCATCTGTCATCTGGAAAATGGGCGTAGAAATCATCTGTCATCTGCATAAAAATCATCTGTCATCTGCAATATAGCCACAAAATCATCTGTGAACATATACAAAAAGCCAACTGTCACTCAGTACCCACCCCACCACAATTTGATGAAAACAAAAACAACAAAGTATGCAAAATAACAAAGATACCACAAAAACCTCCCACTGCTGTCGACAGAAAGCCTTGCTCTTGCCCCTGGTGGGGAGCTGATATGGGGGGGTGACTTAGCAGGCAGGGGGGTGGGTGCTTGCTGGCCATGAGTGGTGATGGTGGCTTTGGTCTTCTCGTCTAGCAGGGCAGGCGCAGATCCTCCAGGTTCTGCATGGTGACATAGGGCAGCATGTGGAACGGTGGCGAGGTGGTGTAGAACTTACAACAACAAGCGTTGTCAATCGGTTTCACACACGACACACATGACATGCATGGCGCGCAATGCGCAACACTCACCTCCTGGCCATTGGCCTTGATGACAGAGCCCCCCTGTGGTCCTGCTATGACACAATCCTGTTTTGGGGCTGGTAGGTTGGCGTGGGGGGGGGGTACCAGCGCCGACTGAGTGGTTGGTGTCCCTCTGGCCGACCACCTTCTTGCCCTTGGTGAACAGGTACAACAGGGCGCTGAAACATCAACTGGCCGAGCTGGGCATCCTTGTTGGTGAAGAGGACATGGCTTTGCAATGGGGCAAAGTGTTGGTGAGGTTGCTGTGGTCTAGCTTGCACCCCTCTTTGTTGGTGAATGGGTCTGCATGAGTATATTGAGAAGGTGTGCCATCATGGGCACTGCCACGCCCTTCGCGCGGACAGGTGTTGTGTCTTGTTCGCGCCTTTTATGGTTCTCGAGGGTGCCGCGCATTCCTGAGTGCAGGAAAAGGAAATGCATTCTTGCCGACGTTGGTTTCCGCGGAATTCCTAATGCGCCTTCTTGTGGTCGCCGTCGAAGAGGCCGCGCTGCTCCATGTGTCGCACGGCCTTGCGGAGCTTCTTCCTCTGCTGTCGCTTTTGCTCGGTCTTGTCGGGCGACTCGACGGCCACGCCGGCCTTGCGCGCCTTCTTCTTGTCGAACTCGACCAGGAGGTCCTCGTAGCGGCCCTCCTTGAAGTTGCGCAGGGACGGCAGCAGCGACTCGCCGCTGGCCGACTTCTTCTTCATCATCTTCCTCCCCGCAGCAGGCGAGGTCTTCTGCTCCTCTGCGGCTTCGTCGTCTTCATCGTCGACGAGGCCCGCCTTGCGCCGGTCGCTCTTTTGCTTCTCGTTCAGTGCGCTCTTGATGCTCACCTTGAGCTTCATCTTCTCGTACAGCGACAGTCGCTTGTTGTTCTGCATGTACAACGACCAAAGAAAACAAGTGAACATACACGATGACACACGATACACACACCACACACACCACACACACCACACACGGCGGAGTAATGAAGGTACCTCGATGTCTTGGACCTTGCCGACGAGGTCTTTCCTCTTGAGCAGGGTGAGCACGCCCTCCTCGCGCAGTTGCTTCTGCTTCTGCGCCTCCGGATCCTGCGCGATGTCGATGGGCTCGTCCTTCCAGGGACCTGGCCCACACAAGGCACAGTTACAGTCAGTCAGTCTAGACCGACCCACCACCACACCCAACAGCGGCAAAGCAGGGAGTGGGCAGCAGCAGCAGAGCGTTACGTACCAGGCACCTTGCGGATCTCTAGCGACCTGGCATCGAGGAAGGTTTCGATGTCCTTCAGGTAGTGCTGCTCATTGATCTCGCACACCCTTCCGCCCAGCTTGAGGGTGTAGGGCGCGGTGGCGACGAGATTGATGGCTGTGCCAGCGTTCCCTGCTCGGCCCGTACGCCCAGTTCGGTGCACGTAATCCTCTCCTGATAGACAAAGAAAAGTGAGCCAGCAGCGCTACGATGTACGTGCGCGCACGTGCGGTGTTGCGCGTCGTGTGTCGTGCGTGTGGTACGTACCTCGTGGTGGCACGTCAAAGTTGATCACAAACGGCAGATCGGGAATGTCGATTCCTCTGGCCATCACTTCAGTGCTGCACAACAGCTGCACGAGAGGCAATTAGAATTCAAGAAAAAGTAAGTAATACTGTGTTTAAGGGGGCAGACGCACCTGGACTTCCCCATCACGGAACATCTGGATGGCGTTGCGTCGCTGCGTCACAGTGAGACCCTTGTGGATGGGCAGGGCCTTGAACCCGTCCTCCTCGAGCGTCTGTGCGAGCCGCTCGGCTCTTTGCTTCGTGCGACAGAAAATCAACGCCTTTTGGTCCTGTGTGCGCATCCAACGGGATGTTAAGTACGCACACACACGCACACGCACACGCACAACACGCCACCGCACGTGCGCTTCAAGTCTTGAAAAAGACGAACCTTCATGAAAGGACTGCCCTTGCGCTTCAGGAAATAGGTGAGAAGCGCGCGCTTCCGTCGATTGCTTACTGGAAAGACCAAGTGCTTGACTGGATGCAGTAGTAACACGCGGAGTCAGCAACGCAACACACACACACGCATCAACCCAAGCCCAGCGACGGCAGACAGGGGCTGTAGGGTACCCTGCGACGGAGGCTGAAGGTCGACGTTAAGATTGATGAGCTGACTCTTGGGCGAGAATCGAGAGATGACATCCTCGATGCGCGGCGACAGGGTGGCCGAGAAGAGGCACGTTTGCATATCGCCCTTCTTCTTACCTACGCGTACGATCACACTGAGTGATGAGAGATCATCGACCGACAAAGAGACGTGCATGCCGCGTGTGTCGCGTGTCGTGTCGTGTTTATGTGTGTGTCGTGTGTGTGTGGGATATCGGACCTCCGCGAAGGATCTTCTTGGGCTTGGGGAGCAGGCGGTAAAGCTGCTTGATGGCCGGGAAGAAGCCCAACTCGACCATCTTGTCGCACTCGTCGAGGACCAGACTCTCGACGAAGCCGAGGTCCAGCAGCCCGCCCGGTGCGACGGGGGATTGGTACTGCTGCGCGCCGCCGCTGGCACCACCCGGCATCTGGGCGGCCATGTGGTCGGCCCTCATCTTTTGGGCCAGCAGCTGCTCGCGCTTGCTCCTCACCTTGGCGCCCTTGGGAGTGGGCATCACCAACGTGTCGCTTTCCCGAATTTCTTCATCTTCTTCTTCCTCGTCGTCGTCGTCATAGTCCCCGTCGTCCGCCTCGTCTTCCGTGCCTTCATCGTCATCATCCACATCGTCTTCATCGCCCCAACTCTCATCTGTTCAGAGAAAGTGCGTCAGTACGCCGAAGCGAATTAGAGTGTTCATAAGCGAAGATGAAGAAGAAGAAGAAGAGAGTACCATCCTCAACGAACACGGTCTGTTCGGGTTTATCCAGACCGGCTTCGCCCTGCTTGAGATAGTGCAACAGACGACCCGGCGTCGCAACCAATATGTCCACTTCTTCGTCTTCAGCGCCTTAACCTTTTGGAGTGTAAGAGATTTTCGTACGTATTCACGAGAGAGTGAGTGAGCAGTGCCCATTGGTCGTCAGCGCTGAACGCGAGGGAGGTACGGAACTTGGAATTGATTCTCAGCTCCGCCGTAAATCTCGAGAATGTTCAGCGGAGGCGAGAGATGCTGCGCCAACGCGCGCGCCTGTTTAGTGGGGAAAAAGAGAGTCACACGGAACAGGTGGTCAGCTATGAGCCATGGTTGCGTTGCGTTGGTGTGATTGTGTTGTGTGCATGTGCGTGTGTGCGTGTGTGTGTACCTCGGTGACGAGCTGCTCGGCCAGTTCCCGGGTGGGCGTGACGGCAAGCATCAGCGGCTGACCGTTACCCCTCACGATGCCCACTCGCTCATCGTCCTGCTTGCGCTTGTGGACCCTGCAATGCGACAAACGCGAGCTTATCGCGTCAGTTGCCTACACCATGGGTCGGTCCTAAATAGAGCTCGCCACAGCACAGCCACGAGTGTTACCTCTGCAGAAGCGGCAGAGTGAAGGCGCCCGTCTTGCCGGTCCCCGTTTGCGACGAGCACACAACCTAGTGAGGAAGTGACGGCGGTGAGGCACAGTGACACAGTTCAGTGTGGAGAGATGAGCAAGTAAGGTTGCGGCGTACATTGTGGCCGCGAAGGATTAGCTTGATGGCTCGCTGCTGGATGTCGGTTGGAACCTACATGAAGCGCACTGGGTGAGTGAGCTGATCTGTTCGCACACGCACACGCACACGCACAGAAACACACTCTGTGTGTGTGGTGGGTGGGCGCTCACCTGCCAGCCTTTGGCTTCGACGGCCTGGAGGAGAGGAGGGATGAGGCCGAGGTCGGCGAACTTGGGCTGCCGCTTCTTCGACTTCTTCTTCCGCCCCTCCCGGTGCTCCTTCTGCTTCTTCAACAGCTCCTTGCCCTGCGCGTACTTGACCCGAAGCTCGCTGACCGACAACAGCGGCTTCTGGCGGCCGCTGGCGCTGTCCTCGGCGCCGGCGTGTTCGCGCTTGACCTCCTTCTCTTCTACCCTCTGCTTCGCTGCTTTGTTGTTGTTGTTGTTGTTCGATGATCGCTGGCTGCTCGCTCTTGCTCGTTCGCGCAATCGTTGGATCTCGCTCTGCACCTCCTCCCGCTTCTGGCGCACCTCGTTAAGCATGGGATTATGGTCATCATCTTGCGATGGCCGACGCCTGGCTACACGATCCTCGCCTGCCTGCCTCTTTTCGCGACCCGTAGGGGTGCCCAATCGTCGCAATCGGTGCGTCCCCGCCTCCGCCCGGCCTAAAATCTTGGCCGATGTGAGAAATGGGCTCGAAATCGCGAGATGAAGCCGTGATGGAATTCCCAACAGCGACGCAGTAGGTCCACCGCGGAATCCTCCCCATGAAGGCGCTGGCAGTATCAACCCTCCTCCTCTTGGCACAACGTGCCCACCGATACGCAGCATCCTGTCCTTCGATCTTGCAAAAAAAAGAAAAGAAAAGAATAACCTGTGCCGCAGCAGTTCTAAGAACCCAACAAGCAGTGGCACAATCAACGGTTCTGCTCCATTAGAAGCAGCCAAAGATGCAACGTTACAAGCTGGTGTGCTTAGCGAGTTGGAGAACCACCTTTACATCCACAACTCACGATCTTTATTCTTGATCTTTTACAAAGACGCTGCAGTACAACGGGGCGCCATACAGTGGGTGGGCAACACGCCAGCAGGCTCTTCTTCCTTCCGTCTGCTCTGTTATCGAGGTACTGCATATCGCATGCGCGATGGCACTTGCTCGGTGACGTGGTGCCGACCATCACCACCTTCATCAGGACGCGATCGGCAAGCTCTGTGGTGCCCGCTTTTCCCTTGGTGTAGCCTCGCAGACGGACAGGGTGAGTACCGCCACGTTGCTAACGACAACCGCTGTCCAGCTTTACACCGCGCGCAATCACCAACCCACCCCGCGCAGGGCGTCCACGCCTTGGCCAACGTCGCCCAGGTTGACATTCTGCGATCGATCAACAAGAAGAAGAAGCCACCAGCAGCAGGTACCGAGTTCTTTGTTGTGCGCCACAAGGCTGCACCTGCGCCTGACTTGTTCTTCTTTTTGCTTGCTTGACGCAAAGGAGACGAGAAGGCTCCTCCATTCCTCGAGTTTGAGCTCCAGAATGGGCTGAACTACCACCTCAAAGGTTTTCCAAACTTGTTTTGGCCTGAGCCCTGAGCCTTCTGCCTTCTCACTTGTCTCGTCACTGCGCTTGCAGAGCATCCGATTGTGGTGACCCGAGTGGATCTGGTGGATCAGGAGTGGGACGCCCGCTCATCTGCGGTGGGCAGGTCGTATCTCTATCGGCTCGTGACCGGCGGCGACACTCGCACCTCGCTTGTGTTCGAAAGAGACACCAGGTCGCAATCCCTTCCTTTCTTGCGAGTCTGTGTGTCTTTGTGTGCGTCATGAGTCTTAACCGTTACTTCTCACAGTTGGCACTGCCGAGGTTCTTTGGACTTGGAGGCAATGCAGGTACAACTCTAGCTGTACCCCCCTCTTCTGTGTTCCCCCGCACTCACTTTGCTCCCCAGCGGGTTTGTAGAGTGTTTCAGGGGACGCACGACTTCTCATGCTTCGGCAAGAACGGCGACACGGTACTGTGCGGAGGCCCAGTTACCAAAGCACGCTTGCCAAGTGCTGCGTCGGCCTGAAACTCACACTGTGTGTGCGCTGCAGTACACCAAGGTGCCCATGCGAACGATTGATTTAGCCGACGTGGTAGAAGTCCCAGCTTCCGCCTACGCGAACCCAAGGTATTCCTCACCAGCATTCTAGGTCAGTATCTTGATTTGTATCTCGCCCAAACGCTGACTCTGTGGCTTGCCTTCACCATCAAGTGACCAGTACCGTTTCTACCATGTCTCCATCAAGTCCCGCGCTTTCATGTACCACCAGGTGCGCATCTCCTTCGTACAACCAGTCGCGCACAGCTTCACGCCACATGTCAGTTGCACGGTAATCTCACGACTCGAAACACAATCAACTCGGTCAGGTGCGGTACATGGTGGGTGCCCTCGTGAGGGTGGGCCAGGGCGAGTGGAACGAGGCCGACATTCGGCGCATGCTCGAGGTGGACCCGCAGCGGACGCCCTTCCCGCCGGCCAACCTCCTGGCGCCCGCGCATGGACTCTTCCTTCGCGGTGTGGACTACGGCGGCGCAGACACAGCTGTGGCCCGCCAATATGTACGCACCAGCGACTCATAATGGCACAGCGTAGCTGCAGACTTGGCTCGGTCGTAGTTGTGGGCCACTTCACCTTACCGGAGCCGTTGGTTCTTTGGAATGTGTGGAGTGGAATAGTGGACGATCAGATTCCTCATTCTCAGGCAGTTTCCCCGCAGTGGTGGCCAACCATTCCGACGAGTCCCGGGACTGATCTTGGCCTCAACCAATGGCGACGAGCAGAACTCTGGTATAAAACGGACCAGTGGAATCGCGGTAGCAGGAACAAGCCACAGCTGCCCGCAACAGATAAGTAGTCTCAAGACCCACAAACATGCAGCTCGACCTGCACACAGGACCCGAAGAGGACTTTGACATCACCAGCCCGCGCCAGCCGCTCACCCTGGTCTGCGTGGACGGGAGCGAGGAAAGCGACCGCGCCCTGCGCTGGGCCATGCGCAACCTGCCCGACAAGCACGGGTTGATGCTCATCCACGGGGTGAAGATACCCTACAGCGCCTGTACGTGCACAGGGGCGGGATCGAAGCTCATTGGCACACACCCCCCCAATCCAAACCACTGACGACCCGCACTCTCTCTCTCTCTCTCTTGCAGCTCTGGAGATTCATCCGCACAAGGCGGAGGACATGAGGGAGCACGACCGGTTGGTCCAGCGGTACAGGCGTATCTGCCAAGAGAACGGGGTACGACGCGCAGTCCCTCCGCCCCCACCCCTTCCCCGAGCATCGTCGGTGCAGTGTCCAACTAAGCTGGGTCGGGTCGGCAGAGGCGCTGCGGAATGGCCCACTTCCACTATCAGAGAGGTGACGCGTTCGGCGATGGCGTATGCTCCTACGCTCGGTACGGAATGGCCATCTTCTTCCTTCGCAGTGCGATCCGCTTATCTCTCCGTGTCGTGTGTGCCACAGGCTGCGGGGAGCCCAGGCCGTCGTCACCGGCCGCCGCACCAACATCTCGAACGCCAGAAGGTGAGACGTCCCCCCCCCCATGTGCGCACGTCGAACGCAAACCACCTGGAAATCGCACGCGCGTTCAACATTACTTCATCAGGGCGGTGTTCGGATCGGGTTCCCAGTATGTGCTGCAGCACTGCGAGGATATCCCCGTGACTGTGGTCAGCACAGAGGAGCAGAGCGATTGATGGAGCCTCGCCCTTGAGAAAAAAGAACAATAAACAGCTAAAATCCAGGCGAATGTCTTTTCGCTCTGCCCTCACCCGGAAATTTCATGGCCATACGGGGGGCGAAAGGCGAATCGAAAGGGTGCGGGTGGGCCACAACCTTGGCCAGAGGCGAGAGGATGGAGCTGTCGGAGGAGGTAGTGGCGCAACTGTTAGCAGACCAGCACCACGATCATCAAGAATCGATCGAACAGGAGAAAGAGCAAGAGCATCTTAGAGAGTGCGCCCCCTCCCCAAAGAACACAATACTGAATTGATTCTGAAGCGTTGTAGGGAATCTGGGCAGAGATGAAGCGGAAGACGAAGGGTCGGCAGCCAAGAAGAGGAGATTAGATGAGGAACTGGCCGGCATAGGTGGTGTTTCACTGGACGGGGCAGGCACCTACCTCACTACACCCGAGAACCTGCTCACCACCTGGCGATGGCACAAGCGAGGCGGCGCTAAGTCACTCACCTCCGGCGTCCAGCGTCAGTACTACAACTGCAACCAGCACAAGGTCACCGGCTGCGGAGCACGGTACGACACGACACGACACGACACACATACGACACGACGTCTGATGATGTTTGTATGTGAGTAAAGGTACTTCGTTGACACAAATCAGCAAAAGGAGTTGAGCGAGCCGCATATCGAGGTACCTGAACACAACCACCCGCCACCGAGTCGGCCTAGAGGCCAGCAACAGCAGTCGCGCAAGTCACTATCGACCCCCAGGGTGCGCAGTCATCGCTTGCGAGCCAACGAGAGCCTTGGAAGTAACACACACACCACTACAGAGCACCAAAAAGATGCGCTGTGCTCAGATCGTTCAGCCGAATGAGCCGCTACACGTGAGCGAGGTGGACCTGCCGAGCGTGCGCGGTCATCAGGTGCTGGTGAAGGTGGCCGCCGCCGGCGTCTGTCACACCGGTTACTCCCCGCGCCGCTGCTCTTTGGTTCAATTCCGCATCGCTCTCAGCTGTACAGCACGACACGAACACGTATAGATCTGCACTTGTGGGACGATGGCTATGACCTGGGAGGCGACAAAGGCCTCTGGCGATTCTCGGCCCGCGGACTGCCATTCCCGCTCACCCCCGGGCACGAAGTATCAGGTTCGGCCACCTACTGTGTATTTGTGTTGCGTGTGCGCTGCATCCGCGTTAGCTCGTGCGTGCGATTCAATCCTTAATTTCGAGCCACGCACGCATGACTTTATCACTAGGCACGGTCCAAGCAGTGGGCAAGGACGTGGAGACGCTAAGGGTCGGCACGCGCGTCGTCGTATTTCCCTGGATCGGGTGTGGTCAGTGTTCCCGCTGCAAGCAGGGCCACGACAACTTTTGCGATGGTGCACCGCCCTTCCCCACCCACTCTCTTCCCACGCACGCTCTCCGGCGTACACGCTCACCCGGCTGCCGATTCCTGCGCGTCTCAGGTGTTACGCGGGAGATTGGCTTCTCACTCGGTGGCGGCTATGCCGAATCCGTGATGGTGCCACACGAACGGTGCGTGTCCACTGTTGCGTGTACGTCCGTGTGTGGTGTCGTGTTATGTGCGCTTATGTATGCTTCCACATAATCGCAGATACGTCGTGCCGCTCCCTAGCGGGCTGGACCTAGAGACGGCGTGTCTGCTGCCATGCTCGGGGCTGACCGCCTACTCCGCCATCAAGAAGACCAAGACTGGCCCCAACGATTTCCTGGTGATCATCGGTGTGTCGCTTTTTCACTATTTTCATTATTTTAGATTGATTCTTATTTTATTCGATTTTTCACCGACCACACAGGGATGGGTGGCGTGGGGCTGATGGCTCTCAAGCTGGCCCGCGTACGCTTGCTGTCGACGATCATATGCCTCGACATCGACGACACGAAGCTCAACATGGCCCGTGCCGAAGGCGCCCACTACACATTCAACACACTGGTGCGGGTCCGGACACCACAATGTCCACTGACTGCTGACTGACACCTGCCGGATCTGTTTTCGTACAGCGAGTGGCCGACATCAAGGCCGAGATTCTCAATCTCACCGGCGGACACGGGGCCGAGTGCGTGATTGGTACGTTCCTGTGTCGTGTGCGTGCGTGTGTGCGTCGAGCGTGTAGGGCGTGTAGAGAGTGCTGTGCAGGGCTGACACTCACTTCCATAATTTACCTAACAGACTTTGTGGGCAGCCCCGACACCATGTCCTTGGCGATGGCGCTCCTGCGTAAACACGGCCGGCTGCTCGTTGTCGGACTCTTTGGCGGCGAGGCCCGGCTGCCCATTCCGCTCGTCCCACTGCGCGCCTTTACCATCAAAGGTAGTGCGTGGTAACAGCGTGTGCGTGCGTGTGGGCGTGTGCGCGTTGCCTGACGACAAGACCACACTTGCACGCACGCCAGGCATCCACACAGGCAACTACGCGGACCTTGAGGAGCTGGTGGCTGTCGTCGACAAGGCCAAGGTCAACCTGTTGTCCATCGTGGGTGAGCGCTACCACGGCCTGTCCCAGGCCACCACCGCCCTCACTGCCCTACGACACGGCCAGATCCGAGGGCGCGCCCTGCTCCTCCCCTCCGCCACGCTCCCCCACCATCACCATCTCCACTGAATGTGTCGCTTCGTTCTTTTGGAATTCTTTATTGGAATTATTTATCTTTGTGGGCAAGACCCGCTTTCGCCGGCACAGTCACAACTCCGAGATACGAACGTTATGTTTTTTATTTTTTATTTTGTTTTGTGTTTTTCAAAGGAACGAAGGCGCGAAGACGACGCAACGCGCGTAGCAGAGGGGAAAAGGTAGAAAAATATTCGTTTTTTGAACGAGAAACGCAGAGGTAGAGGGCTTCTTTGCCGAGGGGGCGTGAGGAAGCGAATTGAACACTCATAGGATCAAGATGGAGGCCCCACCGAACGAGCTGGGGCGCAAGAAGATAAAGAAAATAATTTTTGACGACGATGAAGAGGACGATGATGATATCATGGACGAAACGGTCGAGGTGGTGACGGCGTACGACAGCGAGGGCAGCGATCACGCCATGGCGATGTCGAACGGCGATGTACATACAACCAGGGCTGGCAACGGGACCAACCTAGGCGTGCTACGCTCGAGTGAGTCCGTTCTGGACGATTCCTCATCAGATTCTGATGGCGATCTCAGCAGCGAGAGCGAGAGCGACGATCGTTCAGACAGCGAGAGTTCCAAGGAAGGCAGCGACGACTACCAGGGCACGGGTGCGGCGCAGCCCCAGAAGGCCCCTCCCCCTCCTAGCCGAGAGGACGAAGACTTCCAAGAGCCTTTGGACGAGGTAAATCGCTCCCCCCAATTCGAATTGCATCTGTGCTCGATTTGATCCCACCCAGGAAAGCCGTTCTCTGTCAACCGTGGTGGCCCCATGCTCCTTCTACCACGGACAAGCGCGAAATTTTTTGGAGCAATTCGATTAATTTGATCAAATTATAAGGTTTTCGCTTGGAGAGGATGAGGGTTGCCTGCGTGCGCCTTAATGTGGGCATCTCAATGCACTTCGGCAGCATCTCTTGACTCTCGGTTTTGGGGCTGCAATCTTTTGATTATGCTGAATTGCACGATTCTAAAGTCTCTTCTCATCTAATCAAGGACGAGCCATCTGTGGACGATGATGACTACGACGAGGAGCCCATCATCAGGAAGAAACGGCGAACTGCCGCACCCGCGGCATCTTCCAGATCGGCTTCTAGATCAGTTGATATGAAGAGCATCCAGCTAGGCCTGCGAGAGAGGCGAAGGGTGAACTACGCCGAAGAGGAGATCAAGGAAGACTCAGACTCAGATTTCGGTGCCGAAGACGATGACGAGGCGGAAGAGGAAGATGAGGATGACAATGAGCGGCACACGATCGGTGGCAAAACTACGCCCGCGCGTAGTGGCCCACCTGCCAGATCCAGGAGCGCGCCGAAGCCGGCGACTACTCCATCTTCCTCGTCACGTGGTACGCTCGAACTTGATCCTCTTGCCCCCCCCCACGCACTTTCTACTCTGCTCTCGCATGTTCAAGCTTGGCTAACGTGATTTCTGAGCAACAGCCTCAAAATCGGATGAGATTATCCCAACACGCTTTAGTGCTCGTCAGGAACGTAGGACCCAGGTCAACTACGCGGTGCGTGCCTTCTTCTCTTTGTCTACCACAGCACGAGTGGACTTCACCGTTCATCGTTCTCTTTATTCTGACCGAACACCAGGAGTCTGAAGGCGAAGGCGAAGAGGAGGAGGAAGAGGAAGGAGGAATG
Source organism: Acanthamoeba castellanii str. Neff (assembly GCF_000313135.1). Taxonomy (NCBI): domain Eukaryota; phylum Discosea; order Longamoebia; family Acanthamoebidae; genus Acanthamoeba; species Acanthamoeba castellanii. Next base: position 421,659 of record NW_004457323.1, on the reverse strand, counting down.
TCGGATGAAGACGACGAAGAAGGTGGCCACCACAAAGGAGACACCACAAAGTCGCTTTTTGAAGAGCCCAAGGTAAGCGTTCACTACCAGCCGGGGTCCCTTCACGTCAATGTGAATAGTGACTAAGTCGTTTTTATTTCCTTGTGCACGAGCAGCAAGTGATCGACAAGATCTTGTGCCACAAGGAAGTGACGGAAGACGGCCAGACAGTGACAAAATACCTCATCAAGTGGAAGGCACGTACCACTATTACTACTGAACGCCCATTACACCTATGCATATGTGCATACACACTATTCCCCCCTGTTTACACTGATGGCCTTGCTTGATGTTATGACCAACAGGGTCAATCATTCCTGCATGTCGAATGGCTGCTGGAGTCGGACATCTTGGCCGAGCGGTTCGGCAAGACCAAGCTCGCTCGCTACTACCGAAATCCGCCGCTGGTGTATGATGAAGACAAGCCTTTCAACCCCGACTTCGTGCAAGTCGACAGGATTCTCGACGAGACGGTGGAGACGGATGAAGACGGCAACGAGGTGACCAAATACCTGGTGAAGTGGGAATCGACGCCCTACAACGAAAGCACATGGGAGCTCTCCACCGACATCAACGTAATATGGCCATGCCCTCACCCCCTCCCCCAATCACTCTCCTCCAAGTGCTTACGCTCTCTTCTGGTCGTGCACGACAGGACGACGAGAAGATCGCGCAGTTCAAGCGCACCAACCAGTTGCCGCCCGCATCAAAGGGTCTGCCAGAGCGCCCCGATGCCGAGGAGTGGCGAGAGTATACAGAGTCGCCCGAGTACTACTCTCTTCCCACTCTTAGGCCTTGCCCCAGGCCGGTCTCCCTTCACCCCAAAAGAGGCAGTCAATGCTAACCGCGATGCCTCTGCGTGCGTGGCCTCCCAACCACAAGGTTCAAAGATGGCAACAGGCTCCGCGCCTATCAGCTGGAGGGCCTTAACTGGCTCGTGTTCAATTGGTATCAGCGCCGCAACAGCATTCTCGCCGACGAAATGGGTCTTGGTACATAGCGCCGCCCGATGCCTCCTCCTCACGTGTGGCGATGCACCACGATCTGGCTAATTTTTATTTATTTATTTATTTCCCACCAAAGGCAAAACGGTGCAGAGCATCTCCACTATGTGGCATCTGTTCACCGTTGAGAAGATCCGCGGACCCTTCTTGGTCATCGCGCCCTTGTCCACCATCGGCCACTGGAAGCGTGAAGTCGAAAACTGGACCGGTAAGCACCGCGTGCCAAGCCTTGCTGCTGCTGCAAATGCTAATGCTATCAACTCTGGTCCCCTCTTCCGCTCCACTGCAGATATGAACGTCATCGTCTACCACGGCTCATCGGCAGCACGCGAAGTCATTCGCAAATACGAATGGAACTATCTGGACGCCAAGGTATCACGTGGCCCCACAATGGAAGCGTTCAATTGCACTGATCAGCGTCTTCTTCTTCTTCTTCAACACCGTCATGACCAACCATGCCAATCCATTGCAGGGCCGTGCCATTCCCGGCCTGTTCAAGTGGAACGTGCTGGTGACCACCTACGAAATGATTCTTGCGGACAGCGCACTGCTGAAAACTATCGATTGGCGCTACACCGTCATCGACGAGGCCCACAGGCTCAAGAACAAGGTGCCCTTTCACTCCCAGCGCCCATGTATTCAAGTGGTGGCTGACCTTTCATGTCAATACTTCGCCACCCTCGCTGCGAGTACAGAACAGCAAGCTGCTGATCGAGCTGCAGACCTACAGCTTCTCGGACATTCTACTGTTGACGGGCACGCCGCTCCAAAACAACACTGAGGAGCTGTGGTCGCTCCTCAACTTCCTCGATCCCGAAAAGTTCCAGTACGGCCCCGCAACTATATATTCCCTCCTGCCCATATGCTCTGAATAATCAACAACGATCATCTCACGTGCTTGGTGTCCTTGCGTGTTGTGTGTGTGTGTGTGTCGTGTGTCGTTGCGTACTTCTAGTTCTTCGGAAGATTTTATGACGGACTTCGGAGACTTGAAACAGACACAGCAAGTGCAAGGGCTGCACGACCTGCTCAAGCCCCACCTGGTAACACGCACACGCACACACACGCGCACACACACACGCACACACACACGCTCTCCCTCCCTCTCTCTCTCTCTCTCTCTCTCTCTCTCGCCACTCGCACCGCATTGAATTACATTGCAACTGTTCGTGCCGTCGAACTGGCGTGTGTTGACCGTTCCCTCGCGTACAATGCAGCTTCGACGAATGAAAGAGCATGTGGAGAAGAGTATCGCGCCCAAGGAAGAAACCATCGTGGAGGTGGAACTTACCGTCACGCAGAAGAAGTACTATAAGGCCATCTACGAAAAGGTACCAAACGCGCCGTGTGTGTGGGTGGTGTGTGTGTGTGGTGTGTGTGTGTGGTGTGACATCTCCTGCAGGAGCTAGATCTGACCTCAAAACTTCTTTTACATTTTTAGAACACGGCCTTCCTCACAAAGGGCTGTTCGGGCGGTAACGTGCCTAACATGTTGAACATCATGATGCAGCTCAGGAAGTGTTGCAACGTACGTAGTTGCGCCTTGGCTGGCACCAAGTGCGATTATGCGACTAACATCTTTTATTTCTCTTATCATGGGCGACAACAGCACCCCTACCTCATCAACGGTGTGGAGTCGCAGATCCTCAACGGGCTCTCCGACCCCGAGTCGATCTACCAGATGCTCATCAAGAGTTCGGGCAAGCTCGTGCTGATCGATAAGCTCCTGCCCAAGCTCATCTCGGGCGGCCACAAGGTGTTGATCTTCTCGCAGATGGTGCGCGTGCTCGACATCCTGGAGGACTACCTCAACTTCCGCAAGTTCACCTACGAGCGAATCGACGGCGGCGTCCGCGGCAACGACCGCCAGGCGGCCATCGACCGCTTCTGCAAGAAGGGCTCGGACCGCAACGTCTTCCTGCTCTGTACACGAGCCGGCGGCGTGGGCATCAACTTGACGGCCGCCGATACGGTGATCATCTTCGACAGCGACTGGAACCCTCAGAACGATATCCAGGCCCAGGCCCGATGCCACAGGATCGGCCAGACGCAAATGGTCAAGGTCTACAGGTGCGTGCCCTCTCTCTAAGTTTTTCCCTCTCTTCTTGATCTGACTCACCTCTTGGTCGTCGTCTGCAGGCTGATTACGCGAGGCACCTACGAGCGGCACATGTTCGAGAGGGCGTCGCTCAAGCTTGGACTCGACCAAGCCGTGCTGGGCAAAATGGCCGAGAATAGAGGTACTCGCTCCTCAAATAATAATAATAATAATAATAATAATATTTATGCGCATTTATTATTATTGTAAATCAATGCTGACGATCAATCAAACGCTGCAGAGGATGAGAAGGCGGGCGGTGAGGAGAAGAAGCTGGACAAGAAGGAGATCGACGCGCTGCTCAAGTATGGCGCGTACGACGTGTTCCGCGAGGGACAGGACGAAGGCGAGCAGTACTACGAGGAGGACATCGACAAAATCCTCGAGCGGTCTTCCTTCACCCTCAAGCCCGAGAGTCAAGGTAACGTTGCCTCCTTCGCTTGGCTCGCACTACTTGCGCCGCGCAAGCGACTGACTGCTTGCCCCTCTTTTTCTTTTTCATTCTTCTTTTCATTCTTCTTTTCTTTTTGTTTCAACTCTTCAAGGAGGTGAACCCGGCGGTGCGCTGTCCGCATTCTCGAAGGCCAGTTTCTGCTCGGCCTCGTCGGCGCCCGACGTGGACCTCGACGACCCCGACTTCTGGAAGAAGATTCTGCCCGAGGCTGCACAAAACGTGCCCGATCCCAGCATCCAGACCGGGTCCCGCGTGCGCCGGAAGGTGAAGCGCTTCGGCCAGAAGGGCGGCGGCGGCGTGTCCGACGAGGAGGCCGAGAACGAGGACGACGGGGCCTACAGCGAGCCCGACGATGGCGGTGGCGGCAAGGCCGGCGGGAAGAAGATCAAGGGCCGCGAGTGGTCGAACGCCGAGCGGTCCCGCTTCAAGAGCGCCATCTTCAACTACGGCTACGGCAGGTGGCACGACATCAAGACGCTGGGCAAGCTCACCCGACGGACGCAGACCGAGGTCGAGGGCTACGGCCGCGCGCTGTTACACATGATCTACAACTACGCCAAGGAGGAGGACCCCGACCTCGGCACCGAGGAGGAGGTGCTCAAGAAGATCACCAACGTCTCGCTCAACCCGCCCGCCACCACTACGTCGGACAGCGGCGGCGCGGCTGCGACTGCGGCCGTGGCCGGTGCCGATGAAAGCAGCGCGAGCGCCGCCAAGGACGAGGCCAGCAAGGCCAAGGAGGGCGAAGGCGAGAAGGACGGCGGTGCCGCAGACAAGGAGGCGGCTCCTGCCACCGTCGCCGGAGCTCCGGCGCCGGCGCCGACGCCACAGCCGGCCGAGGCTGCTGCGGCCACCCCGATCCCCGACGACCGGTGGCGAAGCCTGCTCGAGGACACGACCCTCGCCGACGACGACAAGTTCATCGAGTATCTGAAGAGAAACGCCCAGAAGCTGCTCAAGGCCCTCGAGGACCTGGCCAAGCTGGGCCAGCTCATCAAAGCCAACGAGGTATGTTTTTCCCTGTGTGTCGTGTCGTGTCGTGTCGTGTCGTGTGCGGTCTTGTGTCGAGTGGCTTATCGCGTGCGGCCGATGATCACAGGGTTCGGTGGAGCAGCTGCAGAAGCAGGTTCCGACGATGTCGCGGGGGATGATGCCCGATTGGTGGTCCAAGCGCGAAGACGCGAGCTTCCTGCTGGGCGTGTACAAGCACGGCATGGGCCACTACGATGACATCAAGACCGACCCGGCGCTGTGCTTCCATGAGAGATTCCAGGAGGCCGTGCTGTTGGCGGCCTCTGGCGGCGGCGAGGGCGACGATGCGGACGGCGGCTTCGATGTACATAGCGGCAGGCGACGCTCGGCTTCGCGACGCGGCAAGCGCCCCCAGGTCGTCGAGTGGCCGCAGACCAAGACGCTCAACCTGCGCCTCAAGAACCTCCTGCGCGCGCTCGAGGTCTCCTTCCGCAAGAAGCGGCCGGTGCTGGTGGTCGGCGATAAGGGCGGTGGCAAGGGCGACGCCGCGGGCCTCAGGAACGCTGGTGGCCCGACGTTCCAGCTGCAGCACCCCAAGGACGAAGATGTGAGGATGAGCAAGCCCGTCAAGGAATGGTCCAAGCGAGAGAAGCAAGGTAACACACCACACACACGACACACACACACACACACGACACCACACACACGGCGTACAACGTGACTGACCTTTTGGTGATCACATCGCAGACTTTTACAGGGCGCTCATCACGCACGGCGTGCCGTACGACCAGGACGGCGAGTACGACTGGAAGGTCATGCAGCGCAACGCCAACCTCTCGCGCAAGACGCCCGCCATGATCGAGAAGCACTACGTCGAGCTGCTCGAGCGGTGCCGCAGCACCATCCGCCTGTTCAAGAAGATGGAGGGCAAGCCCGGCGGCAAGGGCGCGACCGCCGCCGGTGGTGGCCGCGGCAAGCGGCCCGAGGACGAGGTCATTCTCCGCGAGGACGGCGATGAGATGACCTACGCCCAGGCCATGAAGGTGCTGCAGCGGATCATTCTCTTCTCCAAGATCCGCGGCAAGGCCCTCAAACTCGGCGACGAAGAGCTCCGCTTCCGCCTGGTACGCCGCTGCACCCGCTCGGTCACACTCACCAGAGCCACCGGTCGCTCACCCATAGCCGTGATACTGTGTGTGTGTCGTATGTGCAGAAAAATCTGCGGCTGTTCACTGGGCTGCCCAAGTGGTGGCAGGTGACGACGCACGATATCGCGCTGCTCAAGGGCATCGACAAGCACGGCTACGGCCGGTGGGAGGAGGTGTGCTCCGATCCCGACCTCCCGTTCTTCGCCATCGCCCAGAGCATGCGCGAGCGCGTCGAATCCGAGCGCAAGGGCGAGCACGACGCGGCCAAGACCGACGGGGCACCCCCGTCGACCGACGGCGACAGCGCGCCGGTCAAGCGCGAGAGCCGCGAAGAGGGCGAGATCAGCGATGACAACATGGACGAGGACGAAGTCGAGGACCACGACAACAACGACGAGGGTGCAGAGGATGACAACGACGACAACGACGGCGATGGGATGAACGGCGAGGAGGGCGAGGGCGACAGCAACAGCGGCGGCGAGAAGCAAGCGCGCGGCGTGAAGCGCAAGCGCGGTGGGCTGCTCAACCGTCAGGTGATCGACTTCCCGCGCGAGACGGTCCTCGCCAAGCGGCTCGACTACATCCTCAAGGTGGCCCTCTCGTCGCAGATGCCCGACTTTGTCAAGCGGGAGTCCTCCTCGTCGACCTCCACCTCGATGTCGTCGTCTTCATCGTCGTCTTCATCGTCGTCGTCGCGAGCCGCCGCCGCCGATTCGCGGAAGCAGCAGCAGTCGCTGGACCGGTTCGTCAAGAAGGACCCAGGCAGCAAGGAGAAGGAAAAGGAGAAGGAAAAGAAGAGAAAGAGGGGCGACTCCGACCACGAGGACCACGAGGCCGCTCACTCGTCGTCCACCACCAGGAACGGCGGCAAGTCGTCGTCATCATCATCGACGGCGCAGGCGCGGAAGAAGACCAAGCGATCGCCGTCGCCGGTGCCGGCGCGCGATCACCACGCGAAGGAGCGGCGGGACCACCACGGTGCGAAGGAGCGGGAGAGGGACGACGAGAAGGAGAGCGGCGGCAGCGCCAAGGCCGCGTCGGCGAAGGGCAAGAAGAAGGGCGGCAAGGGCGGCGACAAGACGCCGCGGACCAAGAAGATCGTCGACCTGCCCACCGACGAGCACGGGCGGGTCAAGATGCCCATCAAGATCGCCGGCCTCACAGTTCTCGCACTCGGTACCGTGTCTCATGGCCCTTGCACCTGTGTGTGCGTGTGTGCGTGTGCGTGTCTGTCGCTGTCTGTCGCATATGGCTTTCTAACCGCAATACACACACGCCCTCACAGGCTCCATTCCGAAGGACCGTCCGGAGTTCCACCAGAAGCGGTACATCTGGCCGGTCGGCTTCAAGTCGATGCGGCAGTACTCGAGCTTCGAGGACCCCTCCGTGCGTTGCAACTACATCAGCGAAATTCTCGACGGTCTCCAGACCTCCCAGAAGTTCAACGGTTCGTGTGTTCTCTCTGTGTGTCGGGTCGTGTTGTGTGTGTGCGTGCGTGCGTGCGTGATGGTGCGCCTCTCCACCAAGGTTTTGCTCACTGTTCTCGTGTGCAGGTCCGCTGTTCAAGGTGACGCCCGAGGACGACGAGGACGAGGCCATCGTCGAGAAGTCGGCAACGGCGGCGTGGTCGGCGGTCATTGCCAAGGTCAACAACATGAAGACCGAGGAGACTGGCAAGCGCCAGTTCACCTCCGTCTCCGGCCCCGAGTACTTTGGCTTTGGCGTACCCGCCATCGCCAAGCTCATCCAGGGTAAGATTGTCCCCTTGACCGCCGCAACACACACGACACACGACACACACCACTCAGTACTGGCCGACATGACTAATTTTGGTTTGTGTGCAGAGTTGCCGAACGCTGACAACTGTACAAAATACGAGATGCAGCACTACAGCTCCGCCGGCGGAGCTGCTCCGTCTCCGTCGTCCTCTTCTTCGTCATCCTCGTCTTCTTCATCATCGTCGTCATCCTCGAAGCGCGAGCGCGAGCGCGAGCGCGAGCGGGAGTCTACGCTCCCGTCGTTCAAGTCGCGTGGCGACGACAGCGGTGCCAAGCCGCGGTTCGTGCTGCCCAAGAAGAAGCGGGTCCTTGACTCGTCGTCATCGTCCGCGGCCGGCGGCGAGTCCAAGCGACGCTCGTCGTCCTCGTCCGCGGCCAGCAACGGCGATCGGGACAGCGACGACGAACGCCGGTCCATCAGCCCTCGCGACCGCGACCGCGGCAGCAGCGGCGGCGGCCGGTCGCACAATCGAGACCGCGACTGGGAGCGAGAGCGGGAGAGCAGCAGAGACACCAGCAGGGACCGCGGAGGCGGGAGAGACCGAGGCGAGAGGGACAACAGAGACCGGTACAGCTCATCATCGTCATCGTCGTCTTCGTCATCTTCACATTCGCGAAGCAGCGGCCACCACTCTTCCTCTTCGTCGTCACCGTCGTCTTCGCGACAGCAGCAGCGCACCTCGCCCAGCTCTTCGCGAGGCTTCAAGTAGTTACCCTTACATTCCTCTCTTTTGCACACACCACCTCTACGTTTCGTAATAAATCATCTCATACTTGAACGCCAGCCCGCTCGTGGTACGAGATAAGAGAACAGTGCCTCTCTCTCTCTCTCTGCTCTGAAGCCAGCTAGACCTGCACCTTTGCTTGTCATCTTGGTGAGGATGGTCAGAACCAGCCACACTGGTCCCACCCCCATAAAATTCTTGTGATTCCAAAGAGAACTCGTAGTCAAGGAGACGGCGCCGAGAGGAATGTTTGGAATCACACTCGGCACAGAGCAGGACCCAGTTTCGACTTCCGCTTGCGGGTCAGGGCCGGTTGTTGTTTGGGCGGGAAGCAGGAGTTGAGGTGGAGCGCTGCCGCGACGAAGGAGAAGTGACTGCCCGCAGGTGCAGGCCTCATTTTCTTGTTCGTTCGTCACACGTTCCGTTATTGAACGGCCGATACGCGCGCGTGCGAGTTGGACAAAGCTCCGGACCTCGTTTGGTGCTCCACCACAAGTGCGCCTGCCTTTCCCCCGTTCCTTCTTTCTCGTCTTGTCTCCGCTTCGTCTACAAGTAGATCCCCCCCCCCATTGAGTGGCAGGGATTGTGCTGTTTTGGTGACTTTCGCGAAGCCGGTAACAAGCATTTGCTGATCGATTCGAACACTTGCGCGTGCATTAGGTTAATTGCTTGCCAGTCGATTAGGTTCTCCTCGAGATGGGAGATACCGAGAAGAGGTCGTTCGGCCAGACCAACGTCAAGGGCTATGGCGCTACGTCGGCGCCCTACCATGACATGGAGGACGTCGAGTACAATGACGATCACAGCCGGCATGGCGACGAGGAGAGGGGAATGTCGTCGTCGGGCGATCGCACGCGCAACACCAACTCTGGTACGCGACCGTTCTCGCCTTTGTTTTGCCCACCTGGTGATTGTGGTGTGGGGCTACGAATTTCTCTTTGATTACGATTAAATTGAATTAACACTCATCTCTGCCGATGCAGTTGATGAGTACCGCGGGCGACAGCGGCCAGAGGACGCCGATGGAGAGAATTGGTTCCTCTTCGACAAGGAGGGCAAGCAGATGGGTGTCCTTCCCAACAAGTACAAGAGGGAATTCAGCGATGCCAAGCACAAGGTCACCGGCCTGCCGTGGCATCACATCAAGGTGGCCGTGATTTCGCTGCTGTTCGTGGTGGCGCTCATCATGTTCGCACCCATCGAGTCCCCGGACGAGAGCCCCGTGTCGCACCTTACTGCCGTCTCTCACGACACGGCCTATGTACCTAGACCTCCCATTTACATTTATTGCTTATTTTTTTTTGCTCATGTTTCTTTCCCATCTTCATCTCTGCCCCAAGATCGTGGATCTTCTTCCAAGCCATCCTCTCGACACCATTAAAGTCTTCGTCACGATCCAAGAGCTAGGTACCCAGCCCTCCCCCTTTCTTCATCGCGATCGCCGATTTCATCTGCGAGCTCACGACTGACTTCGGGGTGCTCAGTCAATTCATCCGGGAGCGTGTTTCCAAACCCAACGTACGTGTACTTCACCGTCGAGGGTCTCATTCCCGGCAACGGTGCCAACTCGACCGACCACGATGACGACGACGATGACGACCACCACGCCGTCTCGGGGTATGCAACTGCTCTACTCTCTACTTTCCCAGCCCGATCTGTTCTCTTCTTCGCCTAACGCTCGCCCGTTTCATCATCATCAGCATGAGCGGCGGCTCCAGCACCGAACTCGAGACGCCTCTCTACCCCGACGGCGAGTGGAAGGCTCTTCACTACTGGGAGATTGCCGGTACGAGGGGCCGAGCCACCACCGCTGCGTTGCGTTCCATGGAAGCTCTGCTGGCCGGTGTCGTTGGTCTGACCCTTTGGGGGTCTCGCTTCTTTTGCAGGTGACGCCTTCGATGCGCAGATGGACTCGCACTACTTCTACCTGACGGACGAGGACCGCGGCGACCACTACGCTCTGCGCCTGAACGTCACCTCCAACTCCAAGCAGCCCGTGGGCCTCAAGCTCAAGGTCTTGCAGCTGCGCCACATCGTGCGATATGAGGTCATCCTCGGCCTCGTTCTGCTCGTGCTCGTGTACGTGCTCATCGTCTTCGAGTTGGTGCACCGCACCATCGCCGCCCTGGTCGGTTCCTTCTGGGGCCTGACCTTCTTGGCCGTCATCCAAGAGAGGCCCAGCTTCCTCGAGGTACACCCACCCGCCGCACCACTCAACAGACTCACGATTGCGGCAACTGATCGATTGCTTGTCCCCCCCCCACTGCCGCATAGGTCATCATGTGGATCGATTACGATACGATCGGTCTCCTCTTCGGCATGATGATCCTCGTCGGCATCTTCTCCACCACCGGCTTCTTCGAGTACTCGGCCGTCAAGGCCTACAAGCTGTCCAAGGGCAACATCTGGAACCTGGTCCTCATGCTCTGCATGTTCACCGCCGTCACCTCGGCCTTCCTCGACAACGTGACCACCATCCTGCTCGTGGCGCCCGTCACCCTGCGTCTCTGCAAGGTGATCAACCTGGATCCGCTCCCCGTCATCCTGGCTGAAGTGGTATGTTACCCACAACACACACACACACACACACACACGAGAGCCAAGTCATGAGCTCACTCCCCCCTTTCAATGGCGTCTTGTGCAGATCTTCTCGAACATCGGTGGTACCGCCACTGGTATTGGTGATCCTCCGAATATTCTGATCATTTCCAACGCCAAGATGAGGGCCTCCAAGAAGGTGGACTTTGCCACCTTCACCGTCCACGTTGCTCCCGGTACTTCTAATGCCTCTCTCTCTTCTCCCTCTTCTTCGCTGTCGCATGGTGTATTGGTGGCGCTGACAATGTGTTCGTCCCTCGTTCAGGTGCCGTTCTCGCCTTGATTGTGACTGTCTGGTTCGTGAAGGTCAAGTACGGTAAGATCCTGTCGGAGCGGTCGGCCTTCAACCCGCTCCAGCGTGAGATCGACATCTGGAAGAGGACCGCCGCCCGGATCTCGCCCGTCGAGGGTGACGAGGAGAAGAAGGTGCGCACGGCGCTCGAGGACTACGTGGAGCAGCTCAACGAGAAGCTCGCCCATGGTGCCGTGACCGAGAACAAGGAGATCGACATCACCGAGATGGAGGAGAAGTACAAGATCACCGACATGCCGCTCTTCATCAAGGTTCGACCTAGGCCCCTCCTCCTCCCGCATTCCTCCCTTTTGGTGAGAGCTGGCACTAACCCACTATCATCATCACTACAGACTTGCTCTGTGTTGGCGGTGGTGATTATTCTGTTCTTCATCCACCCGTTCGTCCATGCCATCAACCTGTCGCTCCCCTGGATCGCCCTGACCGGCGCCATGGCCCTCCTGGTACGTCCCACCCACCAAGAACCTTTTTTTTTCGGTTTGGTGCGCCGCCTCTCGTACTCACACGGGGCTGCTGCTGTGTTTATTTTTGCATCGTTCAGGTGCTGTCTGGCATCCATGAGATTCAGGAGATCATTGAGAAGGTGGAAATGGCCACTTTGCTCTTCTTCGCCGGTCTCTTCGTGTTGATGAGGTAACGTGCGCTAGCGCTTATAAGGAAAGCCATCCGTGTCACTCACTCAATCACTCACAATTGCTGCTGTTGTACCACAGGTGCATTGAGGAGATGGGTGTCATGCTGTACATTGCCGACTTGACCGCCGACCTGATTGCCGTCGTTCCCGAGGGTCGTCTTCGTCTGGGCGTGGCCTGCGTCATGCTCGTCTGGGTGTGCGCCATTGTGTCGGCCTTCATCGACAACATCCCCTTCACCACCACCATGGTACCATCTCCTGCCCGCCTGTCCGTGCCCTGTCGAGTCTCTGCGCCCTTGCGCTCACCGGCGCTCACCTCTTCCCTCCCCCCTCGTCCCAATCAGATTCCCATCGTCGTGAAGCTGTCCCAGTCGGGTCTGGGGCTTCCCCTTCAGCCCATCACCTGGTCGCTCGCCCTGGGCGCCTGCTTGGGTGGTAACGGCACGCTCATCGGTGCGTCGGCAAACGTCGTAGCGGCCGGTATCGCCGAACAGCAAGGCTACCCCATTTCCTTCAACTACTTCTTCAAGGTACCAACCCTGCACCAGACCTAGCTCGCGATGTTTTTTATGCAACCAAGCGAGCTCTAACGAACACGTTTGCTCGCTTCTTGATCAGATGGGCTTCCCGTGCATGTTGGTCTCCACGGCGGTGGCCACCGTCTACATCCTCATCTCGCACGTCATCATTCCCTGGTACTGAGCCCTGAGCAGGGAGAACCAGAACAGAGCCGGCAGAAGGAGGAGAGAGAAAGAGAGGGAAGTGGGCGAGAGAGCAACTCCTGTTCCTTCTCGGCCTGGCCAAGTACACTACGCAAGAGAAAGAGAGAGGTAGACGGGAGAGGCTGGTGGTGGGCTAGAGTGGGTACTCTTTTGTGCAGATCGGGATGACTTTTTACCACCGATGTTTGTTTATACAACCTCCTCCTCCCTTCACTGCATTACCAAGCGCACCATCACACCACCAGCACAAGACGTGCGAGCAATCTTCTTTTGCTTCTTCTTCTTCTGCCGCTGCCACTAAGCTCCGCCACTCCTGTGTGCCGGCGCAGTATCGGCGGCCGTGACTCCGGTGCGATTGCAAAAAACAAAATCGGGAATGAGAGGCAGCTCCGGAGTGTTTACGACGACACAGAAGTGAAGTCCGTGGAGAAGTCTTCGCACACGCACACAGGCCACTTCGCTTTGCATCGGTGTGATCGCTTTATCGCAAATTGGATCGATTGGAGGCGACGCAGACTTCCCACGGCTTCGATTCTCTCATCCACTTCTAATTGAAACAAGCGTAAGATCGTGCATCGCCGTTTATCTTCAGATTCGAATCAGATCTGCCGCCACAATCGCATCATCCCTCATTCACATCACCCTCACGCGGCCAAGGCTCAACGTAATTCGAACGAACAGCTCTAAACACAAACCGTCTCTACGATTAACACAACCATGTCTGATATGCCAACGTACGTTCGCCTCTGCCATTTCTTTGTACGATGGAAAGGTGATGGATCAACAGGCTGCCTTGAGATTGAGAGCTGAAGGAGTGCGCCGATCAAATTTCATCTTGTAGCGGTTGATTCGCTCCCCTTTACGGCCCGAATTTTAAATAGCCCGAGTTCTGTCGACTTGGTTGCATCTCTTGCGCCCGCTCGTGCCTTGGCTGGAAGTACTTCCAAGGCACACCCACGCATTCACAAGCTAAATCTCCACTTCTCCCTTGATGTCCAGCTTTGAGCGTATGAGCAAAGCCGCCCCCTCTGGTGGCTACATCTGCACGCTGTCCGAGGAAGACCTCGCCTCGCAGAGAGGGTGCGTACCCGCTACTCCTCTTTTTCTCGTCTCTACCCACAGCCTGACCAACTCTTGACGCTTGGCACCGCAGTGTGATTTGGGACCTCGTCAAGTCCTTTGGCAAGAATCTCGTCGCCGCCAAGGAACTCACAAGTAAAACTCTTTTCCTCTCCTCTCATCCTCTCGCTTCTTCTCCACTTTTTCATCTTTTATGATTTATCGATTTGTTGTTACGCTTTGCTTGCTGCTTACGTCGGACTTGTTCGCTCCAGGCATTTCGATGCCCGTGCGTCTCTTTGAGCCCCGTTCCTATCTCGAGCGTCTCACCGACGGCTGGTACGCACGCCACCACCGCTCACCTTCTCTCAAGAAGCCACAGTATGCTCACGTCGAGATGCTCCCGCTTCGCATAGGTGGTCCGGCCCCACGTTCCTCAACAAAGCTGCGCACACATCGGACCCCGTTGAGCGCCTCAAACTGGTGATGACCTTTGCCGTGAGCGGCTTCTTCAACACCGTCGAAAACCAGAAGGGCAAGCCCTTCAACCCCGTTCTGGGCGAGACCTACCAGGCGAGCTTCGAGGACGGCACGCGCATCTACGCTGAGCAGGCCTCGCACCACCCGCCCATCACCTGCTGGCAGGTGTATGGCCCCGAGGACTGCTACCACTTCTACGGCTTCGGCGAGTGGTCCGCCTCGTTCCGCGGCAACTCTGTCAAGGGGTAAGGCTCCTCCACAACCCCCCTTACTCTGCTCTGCGTTCTTCTTGGTTTCGTCTCGTTCCCGTGGGTGTTGGCTTTGACCGTGATCCGTGTGTTGTGTCACTCTGTCAGACACCAGGCCGGACCCAACATCATCAACTTTGCCGATGGTGGCTGCATCACATATTCCCTGCCCGAGGCTCACGTGGGCGGTATTCTGTTTGGCGAGAGGATCATCGAGTACCTGGGCACCATCGACTTCCGCGATGAACAGAACGGACTCTCGTACGCACTCTTTCTTCCTTGGAGTCTCCCACTTGGAAGCTTGTACTAATATTCCTGTCTCTCTCCCCCATTAATTACAGTTGCGATCTGGTGATCAACCCCAACGAACAGAAGATGTTCAGCAGCTTCTTCTCCTCCAAAAAGAAGGTTCCCACGGACTACCTGCGCGGCGAAATCGTGCGCTTCAAGAACAAGGAAGACATAAAGAAGCCCAAGTCCAAGGTGCCAGAGAGCGACTATGAAGTAGTTTGCAAGGTGCGCATCTACAGTTTCTTCTTCTTCTTCGTTTGTTGTATTGTGGTCGTTGGTGCTCACACACTTTCACTGCTACAGGTCCAGGGCAGCTGGCTGTCGTGCATTGAGTTCGATGGTGAGAGGTTCTGGGAATGGAACGACTCGAAGCTCAAGATCTACACACCCATCCCGGTCGACGACCCTCTGCCCTCGGACTCCCGGTTTCGGGAGGACTGCAAGTACCTCGCCAAGGGCGACCTCGAAACAGCCGGCGAGTACGTCTCCCCCTTAACGACTCTTTGTGTGTGTGTCGTGCGGTTCCAGTCGTGCTAATATGGCATGTTCTCTCAACAGTTGGAAGAGGAAGATCGAGCAGAAGCAGAGGAGTGAGGCTGCGTTGAGGAAGGAGGGATACGAGATCCGGAAGAAGGAGAACGCCAAGGGCACCAACGAGACGAAGGAGAAGAGAATTTTGACGGTGAGCACCATTAAGAAGCGCCTGGACGAAATCGAGGAGGCCGCCGGCAAGGAGAACGGAGAGGCGGGCAAGGGCAAGACGGCTGCCTAGGAAGAGAGACAGAGTGAACGAGTGAGAGAGGAGTAATCGTCAACAAACTCAACACCAACCAGCAATCATTGACATCATCCTCAACAAACACCCAAACCAAGACCGGGACCCAATGAACAACACACACGCGCGTGGCACGGCTTGACAGCGGCGCCGATCACATTTTTTCATGTCTTACCTGTTTGTTTGTGGCCAATGCAACAAGGAGATGGTGATGGTCATTGTTGCGTGCTAACCATGTGCCCTTTCTTTGGCCCTCTTTTTTCTGTTTTGGTAGTCGCACGGTAACAGGATCAATGCTCGACTTTTTTGGGTTTTGGGCGCCTGGACGGACTGCGCTTACCGCCAGGTCCCCGGGTGGTGAAGGTGAGACCGAACGATACGGCAAGAACAAGAGTTGGACTGGCTTCACAATTGTTGTAGTGAGAGGGGGGTATGCACAAGAGGGTCCACCACGGGGTGGAAGTGGATGGTGACGACGATGAAGAAGAGCGTTACGCTCCCATACTGGGTGGTGCGGGAGCGGGAGGCGACGACTCACTCACTACCGGCGTGGCGGGCTGGAGCGGTGGAGGAGGAGAAGAGGAGGAAACGGTGAACAGTGGCGGAGCGTCCACGGCAGTACAGGCTCTCGATGATCTGGACGTTAGCGATGAACGCGACCAACCATCCAGGAGGGCTCACCGGCGGCAAGCCTCCACCCATCAAGAGGCTCCGAGCTTCCTCTACAGTATCCTCCCCATTCGTCTAGTAAAGGTGCAGAACGCAGCGTTTACCCATTCTTTAATCTTGTTCAAATTCATCTTTCAATTCATACGACCAACAGAGCCAGACGGACCCAACGCTGCAGGCGTCGCTGGCCCTCCCTCTCACCTCTCCACCACCGGACTCTGCAGGTTCTCCTAGCTCGCATTGCTAATCATTTAATTATTTAATCACTTTTCAAATCGTTTGATGTGATGGTTATTCAGAGTCCCTGGTGACCGTGGGCAACGTGCTATGGGTGCTGCTGTTCGGATGGGTGTTCTACCTCCTGTACGCCCTGGTGGCCATCATCTGGTACGCTTCGCCTTCCCCCTCTTCTTTACGCTGCCATTTCTCACACTACGCGACCTCCACCGCACACCCCGCAGCCACGCGACGATCGTTGGGCGCCCGTACGGGCGTCTGTGCTGGAAGCTCAAGAACTACTTCCTGTGGCCCTTTGGCAAGTACATCACTGTACTGTGCGCTCTCTTCTGCCGTAAAAACGTTCTTGGATCAGGGAATCATGCTTCCTCCTGCTTCTTGGTGCACCAGGGACGGCGACGAAGAGGGCGTGTCTCGAGCTTGATACGCTACCCGCCGATCACCGAAGATGACGACACACTCCAAGAAGATGGTGCGCCTTCACCACGCCGTGTGTGCGTGCATGCGTGTGTGTGCGTGTGTGTGTGTGTGTGCCTCAACACCTTGACTGCATGCAGGCAAGCTCCGCGATGCCGAGAATGAGGAGCTGGTGACAAGTCCAATCCAGAAGCCGGCTCAGAGTCGCACAACGCAAAGCCCTCGGGCTGCCGGCTGCTCTGCTCCCGCCTGGCCTACTGCCTCTGGCTGATCACCGGCGGGCTGGTGCTCGGCCTGGCCCACGGCGTGGCGTTCGTGGTCTGCTGGTTCTCTGTCGTGGGCATCCCCATGGCCAAAGTCAACCAAACGGCGATGTGGCTGCTGGTGTACCGCCCGCTCGAGATCGAGATCTACGGCGGCCGCAGCTATCCGCTCGAGGAGATTCTGCTGTGCGCCTACCAGGCCACCAACTACAACTACTACCGCTTCCAGGTGCAAGGGCTCAACGTCGTTCTCGTCAGTACGTCTCTTCTCTCTTTCACTCGTGTGTCGTGTGTCGTGTCGTGTGTGTCGTGTCGTGTGTGTCGTGTGTGTCGTGTGCGGGTTAGTGCGAGGTTGATGCGTGACTGACCGCCCGTCGTGTGGTTGCAACGCAGACCTGCTCCCGTTCGTGGCGCTGACACTAGTGCTGGGCTACGCGGTTCCGGAATCGCTTCGGCCGCCGCCTATCATCATCTTCATCAGCGCCCTGCTCTCCATTTCGCCCATTGCCTACTACATCGGGATGGCCGTGGCCAGGTACTTACCTGCCGCGCTCCCCTCCCCTCTGGTCACCCCACGCGCCGCAACCATTGACATGTTCCCCATGCCACACCACGTCAGCATTGCGGCGCAGACCAACTTCGCGATCGGAGCCATGCTGACGGCCATTTTCGGCGTCTCGATCGAGATCATCCTCTACTCTATGTACGTCGTGCCGTCTACTGTTGCTGGCCCACACCTCTAACACCACACACACACACACACACACGACCAGTGCGCTCTACAAAGGTGGCCTGGTACCTCTGGTGCAAGCCGGCGTTGTCGGTGCGTCGTCCGAGCCCGCTTTGCGCCTTCTGAGGCGGCGCCAGGCGTCTGAACTGCTTTTTCTTTCCCTCCCCAACCACCAACAGGGTCTCTGCTGGGCGACCTGCTCTTGCTGCCGGGCCTCTCTATGGTACGTATCCACCATCGCCACGTCACCAGCCCCTCCCCCACGAGTAATTTCCCATTGGCTCATGCTTGCTGCCACGCGACTTATAGATCGCGGGCGGGCTCAAGTACCACGAGCAGCGGTTCAGCTCTCGAGCGGCCGGCGTGTCCTCCGTTCTGCTCATCGTGTCGATCATCGGTACACCCACCCACCACCCACCACCCACTCTTACGTGCTGCTCACCGAGGCGCACCCAACGCGTGGGGTGGTCCAAGGCGTGTTCGGCCCCACCATGTATTGGCAGGTGAACGGAGACACCACGTTCTCGTGCGACGTGTGCGTCCCCAAGGACAACAGGTTCGCACACCTGCCAATTTAATTGAATAATATAATATAATATAGTAGTTCAGGTCTGTCGGTTGGGCTGATCACTGACTTGGTGGCTTTTGGCCTCTGGTCAGTACTATACCGCTCGCGTGCACCCAATGTCACACGAGTCCCGTCGACTTCTACAAGGACCCCCTCTTCCAAAACACCGCCCAGTTCGCCCTCCCCTCCCACTTTGCTCTTTGTCGCTCTTTTTCACTTTTCGACGCGCACGCACCACCGCACCACCGCACCACCGCACCACCGCACACGCACACGCACCGCCGCACACGCACATAGGCCTCTGATTTACGCGGTGGCTGCCATTCTGCCGGTGAGCTACCTTGTCGGGCTGCTCTTCACGCTCAAGACACATGCGCACATCTTCAGCAACGCGGCGGCGGGCGAGGGCGAGGGCGGCGACGACGGCCACGACGCGCCGCGCTGGTCCAAGCTGAAGGCCGTCATCATCCTCGCGGTCTCGATCGTGCTCTTCTCCCTCGTGGCTGAGGAGCTGGTCAAGGCCATCGAGCCCACCCTGGAGGCCCTCAACATCGGACAGACCTTCGCCGGCGTCACCGTCCTCGCGCTCGTGCCCTCATCAGCCGAGGTACATCCCGTTTCGTGCGTGTGTCGTGTGTGTAGTTGTGTGTGCTGTCGTGTGTCGTGGTGTTGCGTGTGTCGTGTCGTGTCAAACTCATAGTGCGTAGTATGTGAATGCGATCACGTTTGCTTTGAGCAACAACGTGGCTCTGTCTCTGGAGATCG